>NW_004798230.1:81160-82723 GCF_000002075.1 Aplysia californica | reverse complement strand
GGGGGGGTGTTATATTAATATGTTACTTATGGGTGGGTTGGGGGTGTTATATTAATATGTTACTTATGGGTGGGGGGTGTTATATTAATATGTCTAGAACGCGCATAGCCAACCACACACACACAGACAGCTAACAGACTTCAAGGTCCAAACTTTTACTTACATATATGTTATTATCCATCTTTGTATTTTTAAAACACGTACGCAGCAAAATTCGCTTACAACGAAATTATTTCCACATGCCACTTATTTTGCTAGTGGGTGGTTGGCGGATGCTCTGCTGTGGTTTGCTTCTTCTTTGTTATCAAACATCAATCGTCCTTGTTTCTCCTCCCTTGTTGGGTACGTTACTCGCTTGTGACATTTTTAATCTTCGGTACTTAGATGACCTAATTGTGTCACAAGTACCGTAAAACTGTTACTAAAACTAGATTGATTTCTCTTTGTGCGTACTAGAGCTCCTGTACTTGGATGGCTGGTGCCTCTATAAATACATCCTTGATGGACTACAGCGTAGTTTTGGTGAATGTTTGGGTTGTACTCTCCCGTTCTTTCTGTTGCTCAAGGCGCGTGTGACGTCATACAGATACGCTCTAACTTTGGAATGCTGTCTGTCACGTGCTGTTATGCGCGCGGGTGGCTGGCGGGTGCTCTGGTACATGAGGGTTGCTCTACGTTCCCAGTCAAACGTCCATCGTCCTGATCTCTCCAGGCTGCTCCTTGTTTCTTTGCATGTTACCCTGGAGTCTTGGCCACGTATTATAACTGGTTTTGTTATCGTAAAAATTGCACTAATACTGAATAAACTCTGTCTTGTGTTCTATGTACGGCTGTAAAAAATAATCACATCTGTTAAATCTCTGTGGTTGTGTTTGTACAGAGAAGTCTGAGCCTATGTTACGAGTTGTATAATAATAGACTGGTTCAACATTATCAGGAATTCTGCCTCAATCATTTCAAAACAACATTGTGATATGTGAAGAGGGGGTGCTACCTTTCTCCTACTTTTATCCCTCCCCCCACCCTCCCCCAATTTTTGTTGTCATTCTTTCTTCGATTATTTCATCTGGTTATTTTTCCCTGGTCATCCGTCATCGTGTTTTACAATTGTTAAATGTTTATTATTTCAGTCACACATTCCTGTGTGGTTTCTGTTCACACTTGTACATAGCAGGTGCACTTAGATTTCTTTCATGTGTCTCTGTGTGTGTTCTATGACACGGTGTTCAGAGACTGGAGTTATCGGAACTTACACCTGTGTTTTAGGAGCGAGACGGGGCGGGCCTAGCCGTTACACACACACAAAAATGGTGAAATGGTACGGGTTTAACGCCCATATCAACACTATTAGGTTATTTAAGGGGGGACCTCCTAGTCTAACGTCCGTCTCCGATAGGACCGAGCCAAATGGGAAGTTCATTTAAAGTGCCTTTCCCAAGGACACAACGTCGGACCGAGCTGAGGCTCGAACCCCCGAACCCGCAATCTCATAATTGAGAGTCCGGTAGCCTAACCACAAGGTAGCCTAACCACAAGGTAGCCTAACCACAAGGTAGCCTAACG
>NW_004798230.1:77840-78820 GCF_000002075.1 Aplysia californica | reverse complement strand
GGAGGAGAGAGTTTGTTTGAGGTTTTATTAGGGGAGGGGGAGGAGAGAGTTTGTTTTGCTGTTTTGCTGTTGTTGTTTTTTTGTTGCGTTTTGTTGTCTTTCCCCTCCAGAAAGAGTTCTATCCTCGGCAGCTCTGTCCAGATGACGTGTCAATTTTCACAAATTCTGTTGGGTTTTTTCCTTTTTTCCTTGTGGAAAGGTTTGCCACCTACACAACTCTGGAACTCACAACTCACTTGAGCCTCAGATGTTTTCTCCCCAACAACCATTGCAGCCTGGCAGTTTTAGGGAATATTTCATCGTCGACCACGAAAAGACTGCGAAAGCTATAATATCTTTTTAATGCCACAAAACAAAGAAAGAAAGATTCTCAGAGAAAAAAACAAAACTATTTCTAATTTGGGAGGATAGTTTTTATTTTGTCATTATTTGGAAATGACAATGTTTTGAGGTAACGAAATGTTTTTTTCGCCCAAATTTCAATAGAATCTTCTATCGGAGGGCGGGGGGGACTGGCGCAGTCCGCTACAGCACAAAAAGTATAACACTTAACTTCAATGAATTTTCAAAGAAACGTAACAAGTTGGTCAGCTGTAGGCTCGCTGCTCCCGTAACTTGTCCCCGAAAACACCGACCTACAGTCAGACCTGTGTAAGACACAGAGATACAGTCAGACCTGTGTAAGACACAGAGATACAGTCAGACCTGTGTAAGACGGCCACCCATTGTTCAAGGAGAAAAGTGGCCGTATAACACAGGTGGCCGTCTTAGGCAGGACTCATCAAAATGAAGAGAGCAAATTTAATCATTTTCATCTGAAGTCCAAACCGGGTCAGATCTCAGGCTTTAGACGGCAGTAAGGCTAATACAAGAGGGGTTTTGTTTTCTTTTGAAAAAAGGGGTGGGTGGTGTAAGAAAGGTTTTTTGTGTTGTTTTAATAAGAATAAGAAAAATAATCAGAAGAAGAATAAGAATAATAA
>NW_004798230.1:75345-76716 GCF_000002075.1 Aplysia californica | reverse complement strand
GAAGAAGGTTGTTTATTTCTTTGTTTTGTTTTGTTTCTTTTTGTTTTGTTTAGTTTGGTTTGGTTATGTGTTGTTTTTGTTGTGTGTTGCTGTTGTTTTTGTTGTTGTTGTTTTTGTTGTTGTTGTTTTTGTTGTTGTTGTTGTTGTTGTTTTTGTTCGTTTGTTTGTTTTGTTTGGGGTTTTGGGGGCTCTCCTGTACATTTCACGAGACTGGATGTACTGTCTTTCAAAATAAAACTCTCGAAAACTTCAACGGCGTTCGGTTTCTTTCTTTGGCAGCTGTTTTTTCCTCACAAAGGGGGATAATTCCACTGGAATATTTCCGGGGAGAGAAAATGTCAGTCTTGTGAAAAAAGGGAGTGGGGAGGAACGGGGGAGGGGTGGGAAGGAACAGGGGGGGGAGATGACAATGCATGTAAAGGAAAGTCGAGAGGGGCCCTGGTGGGGGGGAGGGGCATGTGTTATTGCATTCTACCATGTTGTATAATTCTCACTAGCGTTGTTAGATAGATAAGGCTGGATGGACAGACGGAAAGACAACAAATTGAGGAAAAGAGAGAGAGAAAGAGTTACTGAGAGAGGGAAAGGGACAGAGAGATAGACAGAAAGAGTTACAGAGAGAGGGAGAGGGACAGAGAGATAGACAGAAAGAGAGAGAGAGAGAGAGAGAGAGAGAGAGAGAGAGAGAGAGAGAGACCTACCAAAGCAATAACCAATTAACAGTATTATCACCCCCGACCAAAGCTGTGCACTATCTTGCACTCGTTCCTACATAATACAGCAAAGTACAAATGTACTAATTAAATCTGTATTTAGCACGAGCTGGAGACAGGAAAGACAAGTGGAATCAAATCAAGCTTTCCAAACTACAGGTACTCCGAATGTGGAAAACTCTTCTCTCATTGGCCATAACAGAAGACAGAGATATAAGCATCCTCATTTCTAGATCTTCCATTTCTTTTTTAGATCAATTGGTCTCTTTTCATTATCCCGGAAAATGCTGTTTTGTAAAAATCGAAGATTAAGTCTTTCCCCCTTGTTCAGTTTCTTCAAAAGACAAGGAGAGTTTTCTCTATAACCAAACAAATATACACACCAATGAAACCAAACTTCTCCTATAGGTAGGGCGATGCCCACTTTTGGTGTAGGTCAAGATTTCCAGAAACCCCCGAAATCTAGGTTAGCCCTCTTGTCCTTCAAAGCGACCAATTCATAGTTTGGTAAGTGTTTTAACAGTTTGCCATCACAAGGCTCATATTTATAGTAAAAAAAACCCTTGTCATCATTGGCAAAGGCATTTTTGGGAAAATCCAAAGAAATTGGGTGGGGTAAATCTAGGAGAGGGGGGGTTAGTGGGGTAAATATTGCAGG
>NW_004798230.1:72248-74149 GCF_000002075.1 Aplysia californica | reverse complement strand
GGAAGAAGAAGAAGAAGAAGAAGAAGAAGAAGAAGAAGAAGAAGAAGAAGAAGAAGAAGAAGAAGAAGAAGAAGAAGAAGAAGAAGAAGAAATAGAAGAAGAAGAAGAAATAGAAGAAGAAGAAGAAGAAGAAGAAGAACATCCGCAGCTCTTTTTAAAAATAGGCAAGTCCTACCTCACTCCTCGTACAGCATTTTAAACTAAAGCAAATACTACAAATGTTAGTTCCGGTTTTAGTTGTAAAAATAATCCAATTTTAGTAGATCTATTATTCTAAGCCAAACCGAAACAGAAAATCTGAGTGACCCAAAACAACAAAGTAATTCAAACCTTTCAAACCCACTCAAAGTGTATACTGAGAGTGCCTACTCCTAAAGTAAACAACAACAACATGACATCAGTTTCCTCGGATTGTACAAAGGACAAAAGGACAAATGGTCACATGATTCAAACCGGAAGTTACTACAAATCCCAGAGTCGACTATCCCCAACTTCTAGGGAAACAGACTGACTTGGGTGTTTTAAATAAGTGTTTATTGAGGACTTTTCTAGAATACAGCTAACAGGTCTTTACAAAAATATTGATCTGTTATTAAGACAAATTGATACAATTCAATGTTAAGACAAATTGATACCAGTCACTGTTAAGACAAATTGATACAAGTCACTGTACTAAAGCTGCAGAGTCTATGTTCGGTAGTTGAGGAAATGCATGACAATAACTTTTTGACCGCACTAAGCCTAGACCTATGTGTTTACAATTCTCAAAGATACATGACATAATTAGGCGGCTCTCCAGCATTATTTTCGCGAAAATATTCGAAAACCAAGTCGTCTGCCTGCGACCTCGATACTCTGACAAGGACTCGATACAGTTTCTGTGATATCGATATCTCCCCACCACCCCCGTGGTCCCCACAAACTCCCTCCTCTCTCCTCTCTCCCCTCTCCTCTCCTCTCTCCTCACCGCCGAGTCGCTGCCTCTGGACCAGTGGTCGGAGAAAGGGGAACGATATCCCTCCAGATTCCTCAGACTGGGATTTCTAACTGTTCCTTTTACTTTCACACGCCTTCCTTCCCTTTCTGGAGGAAGCAGAGACATTTTCATCATCAAATTCGGTCATTAAAAAAACATAATTTCTGTCTCGCTCAAAGTGTTGGAGGAGAATTTATTCCGTTTGAAGACAGAGTGTTCCTGGAAAGATAACAATATCATCATAAAGTCGACTTATTGAGTAAGTAAGTTGTTTATTTGTTTGTTTGTTTGTTTTTAAAGATATTTTGTATTACTTAGCAACTTGGAAATTACAATTTCGAATTTAAAAAAAATATATTTCTCTAGATTCTAAAGCTTTGCACGAGTCTTGTCTCACCAACCACTGGGATCTTCCAGAATTATTGACATGATAAGAATTACCAGACTGCTGCAAATCATTAGAATCTGTTACACTGTTCTGTGTCGCCATCTAGAATCTAACTGTTGCTCTGTTCTTGCTTGTCGTTCTGGACTTGTGAGAGGGAATTGCTGTTTGCTGAGCCGGGGAATCGTGGAGAGATAGGGTGTTGACTTGTCAAGGTGCTCACACCTACCCCACCGGCCGGTGTCTGAAAAAGGAGTCTGGTCTGTCTAATTCTAGATATCTCGGGTGGGACTCTGTGGGCTTGTGTCTGGGGGAGGAGAATAGGAGAAAAAAACGGAACAAAAACGGAACAAAAACGGAACAAAAACGGAACGAATCATACGAAATGGTAGTTCGTCGCTTGTGGGTTTTGTTTTCACAGACGGTAGGTTGGACAATAGTGGAAGAGTCTGGGTGAGTAGATTGGACAATAGTAGAGGAGTCTGGGTGAGTAGATTGGACAATAGTAGAGGAGTCTGGGTGAGTAGATTGGACAATAGT
>NW_004798230.1:68369-71059 GCF_000002075.1 Aplysia californica | reverse complement strand
GTTCTGAAAGTGACCATCCCAAACAATAAGCAGGTTTCTTACCATTCAAGGAAATTCTAAATAGTCTCCTAGGAAACCACATGAAGAGCACAGGAGAAAAACTAGGGTAGTCACTAACTGGACATTGTCAGGTGCCAATTTTAAAAGCTTGTGGACTCATACCTTCATAACTGTTTGACTGGAGGTTTATTGTTAAGTGTTGTTGAATGGGAAATCTAACAACAATAATCAACCAACAGTTGAACAGAAATACAGTTGAGTCAACAAGCGTTCAGAATTGGGACCTTCATGATTTTCAGTTTGTGACTACCGTCGTTTCCCCCTTGTAGTCTTCATTATAACATTTCTGTTGTCTCCAGTTTATTTTCAATATATTCAGGAATTAGTTAGCATTAACTGGTGCCTGGGTTGACCTCACAGTCTTTGAAGGCTCGTATTTTTGTTGTCAATATGATGCTTTATTGTATTTTTGCCTTTAGGAGTAATTTATATTCTATTTAATGTTTAGACTTAGAATTGTGTTTGATCTTTTCACCCTCGCTTATGAAATTTCAAGATTCTAACACAATTTGCTGTGAGATTTCAAGATTCTAACACAATTTGCTGTGAGATTTCAAGATTCTAACACAATTTGCTGTGACTCCAAATGTTGTCTTTGTCTCCACAGATCTCCAGTGGCCAGACGTGGAAGTTGAGTACTGAAAGACTCACCCACCCACGTACTGAAAGACTCACCCACCCACCCCAGGCTTATCGCTGTCTCTCCCTGTCTCCCCCTGTCTCTCCCTGTCTCTCCCTGTCTCTCCCTGTCTCTCCCTGCCTCTCCCTGTCTCTCCCTGTCTCTCCCTGTCTCTCCCTCTCTCACCATGTATCTCCCTGTCTCTCTCATTCTCTCTCAGTCTCTCACTGTCTCTCGCCATCTCTCCCTGTCTCTCGCTGTCTCTTGTCTTCCACACATATGACTGTTGTAACAACTGCAGAGCTCACATCTCTGGGTTCGCTTACACAACATTTGTGTCCTCCATTTTCTTCTGCTGCTTTTCTTTCAAGCAAAAAAAATAAAAAAATCAACCCCCCAAAAAAGCAGGGGTGAGATTGGATTTTATTTGGTCTGCTGTCAAAAACCATTGTATATTGGATGTGAGTGTTTGCGTGAGTCTACGAGAGTGTGCAGTAACAGAAGACTGTGAAACACACAGCAATCCTTTCAATAACTCTCTCTGGAGTTCCCACATTGCCCACACGCTGCTCCAAAAAGTCGTGCACCATCCTGATTTTCCTAGAAAACAGCTCGGTTGAAAGTCGATATTCAACTATAAATAGATACCAGCATCGATGATGTAGCGGTGAAGCAGTTAAGTGCTTCGCTCTCACTCGCAGGAGACTGGAGTTTGATTGCGGAACGCGGAGAAAATTTGTATTGAGTATTTCAGTCTTTCGTCTGTCTGCTGGGATGTTGTATCCCTCTCAGCCCGGGTCTGTCTGCTGGGATGTTGTATCCCTCTCAGTCCGGGTCTGTCTGCTGGGATGTTGTATCCCTCTCGGCCCGGGTCTGTCTGCTGGGATGTTGTATCCCTCTCGGCCCGGGTCTGTCTGCTGGGATGTTGTATCCCTCTCAGCCCAGGTCTGTCTGCTGGGATGTTGTATCCCTCTCAGCCCGGGTCTGTCTGCTGGGACGCTGTATCCCTCTCTGCCCAGGTTGGCCCTGACAGGCAGGGTCAGACGCCCACCTCTGAATAATCTTAATTGAGTCGATGGGGACTTAAGAATTAATACTTACATTTTTTAAAAATCGCCAAGAGGATGGGGCATGGCTTTTATGAGGAAACATGGTGGGTAACTTTTGCAACACTTTGTATGTACATGACTGGCTCTGTTACTGGTGTGGACTTACGCTTTCCTACGTTGCTTGGCCTTATAATTGGTGCCTTTTTGATGTGAGGGTGTGTTTGATATAAGGGGTGTGATGTTGACTTTTGTTGTTTGATGTGAGGGTGTGATGTTGACTTTTGTTGTTTGATGTGAGGGTGTGATTTGAGGGGTGTGATGTGAGGGGTGTGATGTGAGGGGTGTGATGTGAGGCGAGTGATGTGAGGGGTGTGATGTGAGGGGTGTGATGTGAGGGGTGTGATGTGAGGGGTGTGATGTTGACTTTTGTGGCAGCGTTCTGTAGTTCCTGGATGGTGTCATGAACATCGCAATGGTGCTGTGCTGTACAGGATGTGTGTGTGTGTGTGTGTGTGTGTGTGTATGTGTGTGTGTGTGTGTGTGTGTGAGTGTTGTGAACTGGCTATGTGGGTTGTTGTTGTGGTGTCAGGAAGTTAGGTTATTTGTCTGTCATGATGATTGTTCCATGTGCTAGATGTGGGAGGGGGGGTGGGGGTGGTAGACTACTACTGCTGATGTCACTTGTGCAATATATAGAAATATATATAATATGTGTGTAAGTGTATGTGTGTGTGCGCGCACATGTATGTGTGTGTGTGTGTGTGTGTGTGTGTGTGTCTGTGTGTTGTCATCAAAAACAATAAAACATTTCTTACAAGCTCCAACAGGTTTCTGTTATGATTCATGATGTATGATTGTTAGTGTTGTACATCTCTATCCGCACAAGTCAGATCATTTGAGTGCTTTCCTAGTGGAGATGTGCTTTATAAATGTATTATTTTTACTGTTATTATTATTATTAT
>NW_004798230.1:61621-66224 GCF_000002075.1 Aplysia californica | reverse complement strand
GCCGATAGATGTAAATCCAGTATTTTCTACCTCTTCCCTTATATTTTCTAGCTCATCCCCAGTATTTTCTAGCTCATCCCTTTTCTAGCTCTTCTCCAGTATTTTCTAGATGATCTCTTCTAGCCCATTCCTAATATTTTCTAGCTCATTCCTAATATTCCCCATTATTTTCTAGCTCATGTCCAGTATTTTCTAGAGTATCTAGCTCATCCCTAATATTTTTAGCTCATCCCTGATAATTGCTAGCGCATCCGTAATATTTTCTAGCTCATTCCCAGTATTTTCCAGCTCTTCACCAAGAAATTTTAGCTCCTCCCCAATATTTCCAAGATTTTTATATCTCATCCACAACATTTTTTTAATCGCATTCCCAATATTTTTAGATCTTTAATATTTTCGAGATCATCCCCATTATTTTTTACCATATCCCCAATATTTTGTAGTCCGATCCCCCAACTTTTCTATCTCATCCCCAATATTTGTTTACCTCATCCACAATATTTTCGAACTCATCCCCAGTATTTTCTAGCTCAACCCTTATATTTTTTAGCTCATCCGCAGAATTCTGGCTCATCCTTTATATTTTCTACCCCATTCCTAGGATTTTTTTTAGCTATATTCAAAGTATTTCCTAGCTCATCCCCAGAACTTTCTAGCTCATCACTAATATTTTTTAGCTCATCCCAGTATTCCTCAATATTTTCTAGCCCATTCCCAATTTTTTCTGCCTTTAGTACAAATATGCCGCAGTATTTTCTAGCTCATATTCAATATTTTCTAGCTAATCCTCAGTATTTTATAACTCATCTCCAGTATTTTCTAGCTCATTCCTTATCTGTTAGAGCCATTCCAGTCTGCCTATCGAGCTAACCACAGCACAGAAACAGCACTTCTTAAAGTCATGAATGACATGCTTACTGATTGTGATTCAGGAAAAGTTGTTTTGCTGAGCCTTTTAGATCTATCAGCAGCTTTTGATACAATTGACCATCACATTTTATTGAAGCGATTGGAAGTGTCTTTTGGATTATCCGGGACTGCCCTTAGCTGGTTTTCTTCTTACCTGTCAAACCGTTACCAATCTGTTTTTATTAAAGGGCTTAAGTCATCAGATCATGCTCTTAAGTATGGGGTCCCCCAGGGCTCAGTCCTCGGTCCAGTTTTGTTCACCATTTCTACTCCACCACTTGTCAAGGAAATAGTTAAATATGACTTAAAATACCATTTCTATGCTGATGATACCCAAATTTATGGTTCAACATTGTTGACCAACTTAGATGAACTTGTCCATCGTGCTGACAATTGTATTGCCTCAGTGAAAAACTGGATGAACAAAAACAAATTGATGTTAAATGATAATAAAACAGAAGTCATTCTGGCAGGCAGTGCAAAGTCTGTTAAAGAGGTTGACCATGATCACATTAAAATTGGTGATGCTAAAATTTTATTTTCAAGAAAAGTTAAGAATCTTGGCATCTATTTTGATTCTAGTTTGTCAATGTCGGCTGAGGTAAATCATCTGATCAGCTGCATGTATTTAGAAATAAGAAACATTAGTAAAATACGTCATCTGATTAATACCAAGTATAGCTCTACTCCTTTACTAGTAACTAGCTTAATTTTATCAAAACTCGATTATTGTAACTCCTTGTTATCAGGAATATCACTGGAGAAAGTGAAAAGACTCCAAACTGTCCAAAACAATGCAGCACGTTTAGTTTTACGGAAAAGAAAGCGAGACTCTGCTGAACTTCTTTTACGAACATTGCATTGGCTTCCTGTTGAGAAAAGAATTGTGTACAAGTTGGCCACCCTATGTCACAAATGTTGGAATGATAATGCACCATCATATTTATCAAATCTGTTAAGACTGTACATTCCAACTCGCAGTTTAAGATCATCAGCTGACAAAAAGAAATTTATTTTACCATCTATGAAACTTAAAACAATGGGTGAAAGGGCATTTGAATACCAAGGCCCCAAGATCTGGAATGCTTTACCAAGTACGTTGAGAGAAATCAAATCTTTTGATTCATTCAGATGTCAGCTGAAGTCGTTTCTGTTTTTAAATTAATAAGATGAATATTTGGAATAATTTTCTTTAGTCAGAACACAACGTTTCATGTTACTGTTGTATGTTGTACTGTATTGTAAAGCGCTCAGAGCCTGTGTACTTTATTCGGGGTTGAGCGCTATATAAATGTCATTTGTTATTATTATTATTATTATTATCATTTTAAATTCAATCCCCAGTATTTTCTAGCTCATCCTTTATATTTCTCAGTATTTTTTAGATAGTTCCTAGTGTTTTCTTGCTGATCCCCAAAATTTACCAGTATTTCTAGCCCATCCCCAATATTTTCTGGTATATCCCAATTATTCCCCAGTATTTTCTAGCTCATCTTCAATATTTTCTAACTCAACCGTAATATTTTCTAGCTCCTCTCCAATATTTTTTAGCTCATCCCGAGTATTTTCTAGATTATCCCCACTTTTTTAGATTTCATCCCCAGTAATTTCTAGCTCCACCACAGTTTTTTCTAGCTCCTCCCCAATATTCTCAAGCTCATCCCCGCTATGTTCTTGCCCAACCACAGTAGACCTATTTTCTAGTTCATCCACAATATTTTCTAACTCACACCCACTACTTTTTTACCTTCCAACGGTCCCCAGACTGTTCTATCTTCGTTCTAGCTTATCCCCAATAATTTTCAGCTCATCCCAAATATTCTCTAGCTCATCCCTAACATTTCTAGTTCATCCACATTTTCTAGCTCATCCCAAATACTTTCTAGGTCCTCCCCAGTATTTTTTTTTAGCTTTTCACCATTGTTCCACAGTATTTTCTAGCTCATCCCTAATATTTTCTACCTCAGCCCTAGTATTTTCTGACACATCCCCAGTATTTTCTAGCTCATCCCCAGTATTTTCTAGATGGTCCCCAAAAGTTCCCAATGTTTTCTAGCTCATCCCAAATATTCCCCAGTATTTTCTAGCTCATTTCCATTATTTTGTAGCTCATCCCCAGTATTTTATAGCCCGTCCCCTGTATTTTCAAGCTAACCTTAACATTTTTAGCTCCTCCGAACTATTTTCTAAATCAACCTATTTTCAAGGTCATCCCCAATATTTTCTATCTCACCCCTTATATTTTCTAGTTTTCCCCCAACATTTTCTAACTCATCCGAACTATTTTTCATGTCACCGTCAACATTTTCTACCTCACCCCTAATATTTTCTTGCTCATCCCGTATATTCCCTATTATTTTGTAGCTCATCCCCAGTTCAAGCTCATGGAAGGTATTTTTTTCCATCTCATCCCCATTATTTTCTGCCCATTATTTTGTAGCTCGTCCCAAATATTTTCTAGTTCATCCGCAGTATTTTTTTGCTCATCCCAAATATATTATAGTTCATCCTCAGTATTTTCTAGCTTATCCCCATTGCTCCACGGTATTTTCCAACTCATCCCATTGTTTCTAACTCATCCCTACTATTTTCTAGCACATTCCTATTATTTTCTAGCTTATCCCTAATTATTTTCTAGCTCATTCTTATTATTTTCTAGCTCATCTCTAATAATCTTCTAGTTCATCTCAAGTATATTCTAGCTTATCTGTAATAATTTCTAGCTCATCCCTAGTATTTTCTAGCTCATCCCTAGTGTTACCCACTACTTTGAGGCTCATCACCAGTGTTCCCCAGTATTTTCTTGCTAATCCCAACTATTCCCAGTTATTTTCTAGCTCATCCCCAATATTTTTTAGCTCCATCCCCAATATTTTCTAGTTCCATCCCTGGTGTCCCCCAGTATTCCTCAGCCTATTTTAGCCAATTCCCAATATTTTCTGCCTTATCCCTAATATTCTCCAGTATTTTCTAGCGCATCCCCAGTATTTTCTAGCTCAACCCTAACATTTTCTAGCTCATCCCCAATATTTTGTTACTCAATCCTAATATTTCCTAGCTCATCCCCAGTATTTTTTAAGCCCATCCCTTATATTTTCTAACTCGATCCCAGTATTTTCTAAATTATCACCAATATTTTCTAGCTCATCCCCAGTATTTTCTAGGTACTCCCCAAAAGTTCCCAATATTTTCTAGCTCATCTCAAATATTCCCCAGTATTTTCCAGCTCATTTCCAATAATATTTCGTAGCTCATTCCCAGTATTTTCAAGTCCAACTTTAACATTTTCTAGCTCATCCCCAATATTTTCTAGATCAACCGTAATATTTTCTAGGGCATCCCCAATATGTTCTATCTCATTCTTTATTATTTTCTAGTTTATCCCCAACATTTTCTAGCTCATCCTCAATATTTTTTCAAGTCATCCTCAACATTTTCTACATCGTCCCTAATATTTTCTAGGTCATCCCGAATATCCTCCACTATTTTTTACCTCGTCACCAGTATTTTCTAAATTATCCGTATTATTTTCTAGTTCATCCCCAGTATTTTGTAGCTCATCCCAAATATTTTCTAGTTCATCCCCAGTATTTTCTAGCTTTCCCCCATTGTTCTACAGTATTTTCTAGCTTTCCCCCATTGTTCTACAGTATTTTCTAGCTTTCCCCCATTGTTCTACAGTATTTTCTAGCTT
>NW_004798230.1:56624-61190 GCF_000002075.1 Aplysia californica | reverse complement strand
TAGTTAATCTTCAGTATTTTCTAGCTCAACCCTGACATTTTCTAGTTAATCTTCAGTATTTTCTTACTCTTCCCTAACAGTTAATCTTCAGTATTTTCTAGCTCAACCCTAACATTTTCTAGTTAATCTTCAGTATTTTCTAGCTCAACCCTGACATTTTCTAGTTAATCTTCAGTATTTTCTTACTCTTCCCTAACAGTTAATCTTCAGTATTTTCTAGCTCAACCCTAACATTTTCTAGTTAATCTTCAGTATTTTCTAGCTCAACCCTGACATTTTCTAGTTCATCCCCAGTACGTGTATTTTGTAGCTCAACCCCAGTATTTTTAGCTCCTCACTAATTTTTCTATAATATCCTTTATATTTCCCCGTTCATCCTCAGTATTTTGTAGCTTCATCCCCAATATTCCTCAATATTTTCTAGATCATTCCCAGTATTTTTTAGCTTGTCCCCTAAATTTCCCAGTATTTTCGAGCCCATCCCCAATATTTTCTGGCTTATCCCTATTATTTCCCAGTATTTTCTAGCTCATCTACAGTATTTTCTAGCTCTTCCTTAATATCTTCTAAATCATCCCCACTATTTTCTAACTCATCTACAGTATTTTCTAGCTCTTCCTTAATATTTTCTAAATCTTCCCCACTATTTTCTAACTCATCTACAGTATTTTCTAGCTCTTCCTTAATATCTTCTAAATCTTCCCCACTATTTTCTAGCTCATCTTCTAGATCATCCCCGTTTTTTTCTAGTTCATCCTAATTATTTCTTAGCTCATCCTCAGTACTTTTTAGCTCATTCTTAATATTTTCTAGTTCATCCTCAGTATTTTCTAGATTATCATAAATATTTTCTAGGTCATCCTTAACATTTTTAGTCAATCCCCAGTATTTTCTAGATTATGACCAATATGGTCTAGATCATCCCTTTTACTTTCTAGTTCTAGCTCATCCCGAATATTTCCCCGAGGTTTTTTTTGCTCAGCCCCAGTATTTTTTTAAAGCTCATCCCTAATATTTTCTAGCTCATCCTCAGTTGTTGTATTTTTTAGCTCATCTGTAATATTTTCAAGAGTATCCCTAACTTTATCTAGCTCATCCGTATTATTTCATAGTTCATCCCTAATCTTTTCTAGCACTTCCCCAGTATTTTCTAGCTTATCCTTAATATTTTCAAGCTCATCCCAAATATTCCTCACTTCCTTTTAGCTCATTCCTATTATTTTCTCGCTCATCCCAAATATGTTATGGTTCATCCGCAGTATATTCATGCTTTTATCTGTAATATTTTCTAGCTCATCTCCAGTATTTTCTAGGTCATCACTAACATTTTCTAGTTCATCCCCATAGTGTTCCCCAGACTTTTCTAGCTAATTCCAAATATTCCCCACTATCTTCTAGTTCATCCCCAATATTTTCTTAACTCCATCCCCAGTATTTTCCAGTTCCATTCCCAGTATTTTCTAGTTCCATCCCCAGTGTTCCATAGTATTATCCCCAGAATTTTCCTGCTCATCTCCATTATTTTTTAGCTCCATCCCCAGTATTTTCTAGGTCTTTCACTGTTTTCTCCAGTATTTTGTAGTTGATCCTGAATACTTTCAAGCTCATCCTAAATGTTATCCATTATTTTCTAGCTCATCCATGATATTTTCCAGATAATTACTAATATTTTCTAGCACATCCCTATTATTTTTTTGCTCATAGCGAATATTCCACATTATTTTCTAGCTCATCCCCAGTATTTTTAGGTTATCCCTATTATTAGCTCCCCCAATGTTTTCTAGCTCATCTCCAATATTTTCTAGCTCAACAGTAATATTTTCCAGCTCATCTCCAACATAATCTGGCTCATTCTCCGGTATTTTCTAGCTCAACCCTAATGTTTTCTAGATCATCCCCAGTAATTTCTAGCTCATCGACAGTATTTTCTAGCTCATCCCTAATAAAAAAATTTTAGCTCATCGCTTATTTTTTTCTAGCTCATCCACAGTGTTCCCCAGTATCTTCTAGCTCATTGCCATGTGTTCCTCAGTATTTTTTAGATAATTCCAAATATTACCCACTATTTTCTAGCTCATCCCCAATATTTTTGTTTGCTCTATCCCCAGTATTTTCTAGTTCCATCCCCAGTGTTTCATATTTTCTAGCTCATCCCTAATATTCTTCAGCTCTATCCCCAGTATTTTCTAGCTCTTCCACAGTATTCTCCAGTATTTTCTATAGTTGATCCCCAAAATTTACTGGTATTTTCTAGCTAATCCTCAATACTTTAAACCTCATCCCAAATTCTATCTATTATTTTCTAGCTCATCCCCAGTATTTTCTAGCTCATCCCAAATAGTTTCTAGTTCATCCCCTGTAGTTTCTACCTTTCCCCCTTTGCTCCACAGTATATTCAATCTCATGCCTATTATTTCCTATTTAATCCCAATAGTTTCTAGATCATCCCCAGTATTTCCAGGCTCATCTCTAATGTTCTCTACCTATTCCCTAATATTTTCCTACAAATTCCCAATATTTTCTAGCTCACCCCAATATTTCCTAGCTCATCCCTAATATTTTTTTGTTCATTCCTAATATTTTCTCGCACTTCCCCAGTATTTTCTAGCTCCAACTCAGTATTTTCTAGTTCATCCCTAATATTTTCTAGCACTTCCCCACTATTTTTTAGCTCATTCCTATTATTCTTTAGCTTAACCCTAATATGTTCTAGCTCATCCGTTATATTTTCTAGCTCATCACTCTTCCACAGTATTCCCCAGTATTTTCTAGTTCATCCTAAAAAATTGTCAGTATTTTCTAGGTCATCCCCAATACTTTCTAGCTCATCCTCAGTATTGTTGCACTCATTTTTAATATTTTCTAGCTCTTCCTTAATATTTTTCAGCTCATCCCAAATACTGTTAATTTCTTTCTAGCTGATCTCCTGTATTTTCCAGATTATTACATATATTTTCTAGCTCATCCCTATTATTTTCTAGCTCATCCCGAATATTCCCAAATATTTTCTAGCTCATACCCCGTACTTTTTAGCTCATCCTTACTATTTTCTAGCTCATCCCCAGTATTTTCTAGCTCATCCCTAATATTTTCTAGCATTTCCCCAATATTTTTTAGCTAATCCCTATTATTATTTTCTAGCTCGTCCCAAATATTTCCCACTATTTTCGAGATTATCCCTAATACTTTCCAGCTGATCCTTAATATTTTCTAGCCCATACCTATTATTTTCTAGCTAATCCCTAATATTTTCTAGTACACCCCCAGTACATTCCTGCCTATCTGTAATATTTTTTTTTAGCTCATCCCCAGTATTTTTTTAGCTCAACCGTAATATTTTCTAGCTCATTCCCAGTATTTTTTAGCTCCACCGTAGTATTTTCTAGAACACCTTCACTATTTTCTAGCTAATCCCCAGCAATTTCTATATCATTCCAACTTTTTTTCTAGTACATCCCCACTAGTTTCTAGCTCAACCACATTATTTTCTAGCTTAACCTCAATCATCTAATTGGTGATCCCCACTACTTTTTAAAATTCCAAAGGTCCTCATACTTTTCTATCTAGTCCCCAACATTTTGTAGCTCATCCCAAATAGTTTCTTGCTCATCCCCAATATTTTCTAACTAATCCCAAATATTTTCTAGTTCATCCCTAGTATTTTCTAGACTTTCCCCATTGTTCCACAGTATTTTCTAACTCATCTCTATTATTCTCTAGCCCATACCTATTATTTTCTAGCTTACCTCTAATATTTTCTAGCTCATCCCCAGTATTTTTTAGCTCAACCGTAGTATTTTCTAGAACACCCTCACTATTTTCTAGCTAACCCCCAGCAATTTCTATGTCATTCCAACTTTTTCTAGTTAATCCCCACTAGTTTCTATTTCAACTGCATTGTTTTCTAGCGTATCCTCAATAATTTAACGAGCTCGTCCCCTCTGTTTTTGAAAATTCCTATGGTCCCCAGACTTTTCTATCTCGTCCTCAACATTTTCTAGCTCATCCCTAATATTTTCTTGTTCATCCACAACATTTTCTAGTTCATTCCCATTTTTTTTCATCTCTTCCCCAATATTTTCTACCACATCCCCATTATTTTCTAGCGAATCCCAAATATTTTCTAGTTCATTCCTAGTATTTTGTAACTGACCTCTAATATTCTCTACCTCATCCCTAATATATTCTAACACGTTCTCAGTATTTTCTAGCCCACCCCAGTATTTCCTAGCTCATCCCTAATATTTTCTAGCACTTCCCCACTATTTTTTAGCTCATTCCTATTATTTTCTAGCTCATCCCCAATATGTTTAGCTCATCCCTAGTATTTTCTAGATCATCCCAAGTATTTTTAGCTCATCCAAAGTATTTTCTAGTTCATCCCCAGTATTTTTTTTAGCTGAATCCACTGTATTTTTTAGCTCTTCCACACCATTCTCCAGTATTTTCTAGTTCATTCCCAAAATTTGCAAATATTTTCTAGCTCATCCCAAATACTATTCATTATTTTTTTAGCTCATCTCCTATATTTTCCAAATTATCACTAATATTTTCTAGCCCCCCCCC
>NW_004798230.1:48043-55907 GCF_000002075.1 Aplysia californica | reverse complement strand
CTTTTCCCATTTGTTCCACAGTATTTTCTAGCTCATCCCTATTAATTTCTAGCTCATCCCATATAGATTCTAGTTGATCCCCAGTATTTTCTAGCTCATCTCTAATATTCTTTATCTCATCCCCAATATTTTCTAACACATTTCCAGTAATTTTTTTAGCTCACCCCAGTATTTCCTAGCTCATCCCTAATAGTTTCTTGTTCATCTCTAATATTTTCTAGCACTCCCCCAATATTTTCAAGCTCCAACTCAGTATTTTTAATTCTAGGTCATTCCTATTATTTTCTAGCTAATCCCCAATTTATTTCATTTCATCCGTAATATTTTCTACCCCATCCCCACTATTTTTAGCTCATCCAAAGTATTTTCTAGTTCATCCCCAGTATTTTTTTTTAGCTCATCCCCACTGTTCCACAGTATTTTTTTGCTCATCCCTATTATTTTCTACCTCATCCCTATTATCCCCCCATCCCCCCCAGTATTTTCTAGTTAATTCCCAGTATTTCTTAATTCATCCCTAATATTTTATAGTTCATCCCTACTAATATTTTTTTGCACTTCCCCTGTGCTTTCTAACTTATCTCTAATGTTTTCTAGCTCATCCCCAATATTTTCCACTTGGCTCATCCCTAATACTTTCTAATTCATCCGCAGTAGGTCTATATTCTAGCTTATCTGTAATATTTTTTACTTCTTCCCCAGTATTTTTTAACTTTTCCCCAATGTTCCCCAGTATTTTCTAACTAATTCTAAATATTCCTCACTATCTTCTAGCTCATCCCCACGATTTTCTAGCTCCATTCCCACTATCTTCTAGTTCCATTCCCAATGTTCCCCAGTATTTTCTAGCTCGTCCGTAATATTTTCTTGCTCATCCCCAGTATTTTCTAGTTGATCCCCAAAATTTGCCAGTATTTTCTAGCTCGTCTCATCCCAAGTATTTTCACGCTTATCTCTAATATCTTTTTTGTAGCTAATTCCCAATATTTTCTAGCTCATCCGCAGTCTAAAAGTCTGTTCCCGTCGGATTATGCGACTGTGCGGCCGCATTTTTCCGCATAATTCTGCGACATTAGTAGTAGTATAATTTTGGATTCCCCGCGGTTTTTTAAATAAAACATTTTCACAAAACTTTTTTAACACATCGCCATGTGACTAAAGGGAAGTAGTCGGAGTAATACGTTTTAAAAAAGACAATTTTGTTATTTCCCTTGTTATGGATTTTTGTTCCTTGAGCACGTTTCAAGCTGTCAAAAGTTGTTCTCATGTCTGCTGATGTTTCATGTTTGCCAGGTGTCCCTGGTCATAGTGATGTGCCAACATCAGAGGTCCAGATGTCTTTTCTTTTTTAGTATTTGTAAAAATCATTTTTCTTTCCTCTATACAGCTGAAGAAAGCTACGGAGATTATATTTTTTGGTCGTATTTTTCTGACTGATGTGTATCTTTCCAAATACACAAAAAACTACTGATACGTTCTGTTTTCAATTCTTCTGTAGGCTACATAGAACTAAAACATGAAAATTCTTGTTGAAAAAGTGCAAAACTGGTTGAGAATGGCATTACACGGTATCTTGCATAATTTTTCATTTGTCTTGCATAATTTAGCCATCTAAATTTTTGCATAATCCTGGGGGGACAGGTATTTTCACACTCATCTCTAATATTTTCTAGCTCATCCCGCCTGTTCCCCACTATTTTTTTAGCTCATCCCCAGTATCTTATAGTTTATCACTAATATTTTCTAGCTCATCCCGAATATTCCCCATAATTTTCTAGCTCATCCCGAATATTCCCCATAATTTTCTAGCTCATCCCGAATATTCCCCATAATTTTCTAGCTCATCCCGAATATTCCCCATAATTTTCTAGCTCATCCCGAATATTTCCCACCCATAATTTTCTAGCTCATTTAGAATATTCCCCATAATTTTCTAGCTCATCCCGTATATTCCCCATAATTTTCTACCTCATCCCGAATATTCCCCGTAATTTTCTAGCTCATCCCGAATGTTCCCCATAATTTTCTAGCTCATCCCGAATATTCCCCACCCATAATTTTCTAGCTCATCCCGTATATTCCCCATAATTTTCTAGCTCATCCCGAATATTCCTCGTAATTTTCTAGCTCATCCCGAATGTTCCCCATAATTTTCTAGCTCATCCCCAGGAAAAGAAAAAGGAGCAAACCACACCCGAGCACCTGCCCACCAACAAGTAACCAGGGACACCCTGCAACGTTACAACACCAGATCACACAAAAACAAACCCAAGTTTTCCTTAAGTCGTAGACCTGCCATGTTGCTGTAGCGCATCGAACAGTCCAAATGTTCCGTCAAATTCCTGACAGCTGAATCCCACACAGTGCCCAAGATTACAGGTGTTACAAGAGAGTAACAAACACAAAAAAGGAGGAGGAGGAGAGATAAGGACAATAGATGTTCGATAGAAAAGAAGGAGTAAACCTACTAGAGCATCCACCAACCACCCATATACCACAGTTCATCTCCATAACTCCAAACTACAACACAGACCGACAGTAAGGTATTGACAAAATCAATCAAGGAAAGCCGCGTGTAAAGCGATATTTGCTTTATTGAAATGCAGTTACTGGTCCAGAGACTGGGAGAGAGCTTACATCATTGCACAATAAATACAGTAAAGATTGCAAGACTTACAATTGCAAAGCAGATATAAAAGCATCAACCAACAATAAACACACATGTGTAGTTGAGCATAAAATGGCACCATCTCTTCTGCAGCATGTTCTGGTGATTTAGAACAAACCCAACAGCACAAGAAACAGCCCTCGGCAAACAAGCTGTAAGTTTCGGGCAATGTCAACATAATTTTGCCGCTTTCATTATAACAAACTGGAAACAAATCCAAAATATGTTTTAGATTTCATGAAAACTTTGAGACGCTCTATATATATATCCGGGACAATGAACCAATGCAGCTTGGACTATCTGTGGCATAAACTACGCTGACTCAATGGAGCTGCTGACTCAATGGAGCTGCTGACTCAATGGAGCTGCTGACTCAATGGAGCTGATGGAGCTGCTGACTCAATGGAGCTGCTGACTCAATGGAGCTGCTGACTCATTGGAGCTGCTGACTCAATGGAGCTGCTGACTCATTGGAGCTGCTGACTCAATGGAGCTGCATTATAAAAAATATAGATCATCTTTCGCGTAAACACTGTTCAGAGAACTGTGTGACTGGAACGGAATAGCGGAGGACGTGTTCCGCCCGATGGGGATTTGGAAAACTTTCCACACTGGTCCAGTCAAATCTGAATCCAGAACAAGAATTTCCCACTGGCCAAATATAATTTTACTTCTCCCTTCCTTTTCCTTTGATCATTCATCTCATGTAGGGTCCCTTTGCTCAGTGTGTGGGACTTGAGCCTTACTAGTAACCCAATAGGGCAGTACAGCAAGGCAGTCCACTGTTCTCAAGCACACACTTTTAGCAGATTACACGTTTGATCCACGTTTACACCCCTGCCTGTCATATGGTACTTTCAACTTTTCCAGTATCCGGAGCATGACTCAAAGGTAGGTTTTGCTTGGTTATAGTCACAATGTAGCTGTGGGAAATTGTGGGAGCTCAAGGGGGGGGGAATCACCATTAGAGGAAAGGTAGATTAATGATGGACAGCACATGTTGGGACATTTGGACAAAAGAATATTGCAATGTAGAGGTCCTATGATGGGACACAGCTGACAGAGCCTTGACTGAGTTCACATTGTGCGGCTCTCTTCCTCTGGCAGCACCAGCACAAAGCCATTACATTTCCTTTTGATGGAACAAAAACAAGTTCTTTATTTGTTGTTTTTTCCACAAGACTGAAGTGACAAAGTCACACGTCAACAGAACGTTTCTCTGCCCCCAGACGTCGCTACCACCCAAACCTGGACTAGAAATCTTGTCAGCAACCACTACAAAACCACACAGAGAGGGAGCCCACAGGAAAAAAGATGAAAAGATCCATAAAACACCAAGTCCAATCAAACGGCTCGATTAATTTACAGCCATATAAACAAAGTTTAGCAAAACAGCCATTTACAGAAACAATTTGTTGTAAGTTACCAATCAAATCAAAACAAGTCAACAGTCAACAAAGAAACAGAATAACATGAACATGTTTTTCCTTGTGCTCAAAATCTCAGCTTTGGACATACCCACTTGTCCAGTAGAATTTTCTCACACTCATCTAAAGCCAGACTTCCATAATGGCGTACAAATCCATCCCGTCACTAGCGACAGCAGCAATGCCCCCACTACAGCACAACTTCACCACACACAAGAGCATGACCTTGCCCAGTGGCCTTCAGAACTCTCCATCAAAGCAGACAGCCACCTAAACTGAAGGCAGGGCTAGACAAAAAGAAATGGCCCAACATCATAGCAATATATATATATATATATACATGACAAACAACAGACAGCCCCTGACCAAATGCTGTGATCAAGATGAAAGGCAAAAAAATACCTAACCCAGACAAAAAGTCAGACCATCTCGAGGAACCAAAGAAAAACTTGCCACCAGAACAACACAAAGCCACCTACTTCATGGACAAACCATGGACAAACCATGGACAAACCATGGACAAATCATGGACAAACCATGGACAAACCATGGACAAATCATGGACAAACCATGGACAAATCATGGACAAACCATGGACAAATCATGGACAAACCATGGACAAACGGGACACACGCTATTTGGATTCCTCGACAAACGGGACACACGCTATTTGGATTCCTCGTCCTGAGGCCAATCTGTTCAGAGAGAGCATATTTCACACACACACTGTTGGTGTCAGAGAGAGCATATTTCACACACACACTGTTGGTGTCAGAGAGAGCATATTTCACACACACACTGTTGGTGTCAGAGAGAGCATATTTCACACACACACTGTTGGTGTCAGAGAGAGCATATTTCACACACACACTGTTGGTGTCAGAGAGAGCATATTTCACACACACACTGTTGGTATCAGAGTGAGCATATTTCACACACACACTGTTGGTATCAGAGTGAGCATATTTCACACACACACTGTCGTTAAGGCTGGCCAGAGGAAGAGGCTTCAAGTTCCAATGTAGAGATGAAATGAAACTTCCGTTAGTCAGACATAGTGATCTTCTGAAAGCTGTCTCAGTGAGGTTTTACGGCGCTCGCAACTGCATACAGCTGTCTCTGACGTGAAAACATAAAGAAACGAAGGTAATTAGATCTATTCCTATAAAAAACTACTGGAAAAAGTTTTTTATGAATCCTGGCAAAACAATGACAACATTGCCAAAACAAAAAATGTCAAAAGAATTCGTTTTCTACTTTGAACAACATGCCCATGAAACGCCCAATAGAGGAGCCAAGACAAGGCAAATAGCCCCGCTATGTACAGGTCCTTGTTGTTACCACAGACAAGGCAAATAGCCCCGCTATGTACAGGATCTTGTTGTTACCACACAGTCACACAGACAAGGCAAATAGCCCCGCTATGTACAGGATCTTGTTGTTACCACACATTCCACAGTGCACACCGCGGGCTACACAGCGGTGCACAACAGCGCAGCTCTCCCTGTTTATCGCCCTCACAAGCACACAGACTCTGTGATGCTGAGAGAACAGCCCACCAAGGAAACCAGTCCCGTTCCACTTGTGGGACAGCCCGGAGGAAGGTACAAAAATGGACCAATTCTTCAAAAAAATCTCATCTCCTGAGTCAGAGGTGATCTAGAACGACAGACCTCAAACATTGGAAAGTGCACAAGAAAAATGTATGAGTAATGGCAAGCAAGAAGGAGAGATATTATAAGGCAAATACAGGTCTCTCAGAATGTTGGTCCCGCTACGGGGAAATACTTTGGCGCAGTAAAAAAAATAAGACGGGAATGTGTGGTGATAAAAACATGTTGAGAAGGTTTTGGAATAGCTGGAACATGAGCCCATCTTGTGTATGTGGGGGATGATATTCACAGTGACGGCAAAGACGTGGGGAGATAAACGAAATCAAGATGGCCGCGCTCCCTCCCCCAAAGCCTGATGCACAATTGGATATTCTTGACAAGAAAACATCAGAGCGAAATAAACCACCGGCTCCTGGTGGCTGATAGTTTTTCTTTCTCATAAATCATTATAATCATAAATCCTTATAATCATAAATCCTTATAATCATAAATCCTTATAATCATAAATCCTTATAACCATAAATCATTAGAATCATAAATCATTAGAATCATAAATCATTAGAATCATAAATCATTAGAATCATAAATCGTTCAAATGTGTAACATAAACAAGCAAAAACATTCAGGAATCAATAGTAATTGTCTATGCGGTCGTTTGAAACGAGTAAATGGTAAATATTCTGGGATGCCAAAACAATATTTTTATGGAGTATGTTGTGGCGTCAGTGTGGAGGGTACTTGAGCCACTGATCTGTTGGAAGATGGATTTTGTTCACCTGGTATCCCTCCTCTTGTATCGTAACTCAAAACTTGGCCACATTAACGCTTGCAAACATTTGTGCTCTACAAACTTCAGTTGTTTCTATCCAAAATGTAAAACTAAACTTGGTCGGGGGGGTGGGGGGAGGAGAAAGGGGTTATCTTTCCCTCTCCTGACTTTGTCAACTACTGCAAATAAAGATGAAATAACATATTTAGCACATAATAAATATTGCAATGCTGATAAAATTCATTTTGAGTGAGAGCGTGAGGAGCCCTATAATTCTGCAGACTACCAGCTACTGATACAAAACAAGGACAGGAAGCTGAGATCTTAATTAATGACTTTTACCTGGGCGATATGACAGGGTGTGGGAGCATTGGAAAAAATCAAAGCAACAAGAGAAGATACAAAATTCCCTACTTCCCATCACCATTTAGCTAATGCTGTGGTTCATGTTGAGACTAAAGGTCTTCATATGAGGTGGTGGTGTAAAACGCAATATAAGAAAAAGGTCCAACATTGGTATTCTGTAATTAGTCATTTGTATCAAGGTTCTGTAATATCCATTAAGAGTACTCTGACATCCATTTTGTCGCCAGCATTCAACATTGCACTACATCAGAAATTAAAAAATAAAGACAAGGGTGTGGTGGAGGTTTTATGAGGCACATCAATTGATCCTTGTCTGAGGCACATCAATTGATCCTTGTCTGAGGCACATCAATTGATCCTTGTCTGAGGCACATCAATTGATCCTTGTCTGAGGCACATCAATTGATCCTTGTCTCATTCCCCTTCTTCAAATAATAACAGATTTAGACAAATTAAACATTTTGTAGGAACACAATGTCCGGAGCAAAATAAAAGTTTAATTGCCTCTCCTGAAAACCTCCCACTTTGACCCAGTACAACGATAAATGACGGCCAGGATTTGCTCTCAACCGTCCAGATTTTCCGGCCACACGCGACTGTTTCAATATGTCTGTCCCCGTGGTTTTATGCACCCTGCATAATTTAGCAAAATTTGATCATTTTTTACATAAATTCTGATTATTTTCCTTTATAATTCTTTGTCAAAATTAACAGAATCGCATCATTTTACATTTTTGGGCTCAGTTTGCATAATTTCAAAATTGTTCTTGCACAAAACGACGGGGCCAGATATGTGGTTCTCAATCACTTGTTCCTCCACTTGGGCAATGACCCTCAACAACTTTGGAGCAAAGTAGACGGACCGACATCATCTTGCCAACTGCTGTATCTAACAGGATATTACATTTTTCCTTACTAGTACTCACTGAAAACCCCCCCAACTAAAATGAGCCCTAACCATGCCTAAACTAGCAGAAATTAGTGGGTTGTTGCGTCAGGCAGTTGTACAAGTTGCAAACCA
>NW_004798230.1:42312-44935 GCF_000002075.1 Aplysia californica | reverse complement strand
CCCCCCGTCAACCGAAAAAACAATAGATTTCAGAGCTTGCAGAAGAACACTGACGAACGGAAGGTGAGTCCATGACCCGCGGTCATCCTTCCGTCCACTTACCCCACAGTAGCTATATCCGTTGGCAATCTGAGGAGCTAGCGCTTTGTCATCCCCAACAACTTCCCGCATTCTGGTGAGATTTTCTCTGTCTGCCGAGACATCCACCTCATCAAACTCAATTTTCTTTCCTGACAGCACATCCTTTATTCTCTGCTGTTGTTTACGAACCTGAAACAGCAAAAAATTCATATAGTACAAAGTAAACTGTATCAATCCAGTATTAAAGCGGAAACCAGACATGCCAACATTTTTTTCTCCTGCCACGTTCCCCTTCCAGCAATTAAAAAAAAAAAAATACATTCAAAAGAATTTTGATAGTGAGTTTTTTAGCTCTGCATAACACCCTAGAGCTTGGGAGAAAGAAAATGCAGGTTCTTTTGGTGAACATGATCTTAGGTTTTGGTCATACCAACAATCAGTGAAATGATCTTCCTTTACTTTAAAATGAACAGACAAGTTATACCACAATGTGATCTCATCTGGGATATAAATTATTTTAGTACCCTGCTCATACAGCAAAGATGTGATACAATTAAGAGAGTGGATGATCTGTGATATGATGGGCAATACAGCAGAGAGGTGATATAATATTAGAGAGTGGATGATCTGTGATATGATGGGCAGTACAACCAGTTCAATCACCTCACAATTTTGCAGCTTTGTCAACTAGCTGTGCAGTCTGTTTTTATTCCGTAAAATATAATCTGAAATGCAGGATCTTAGCCATTTAATAGTCCCTTCAGAGCAAGAATTTGAGGATTACTACTTTGTTTAGTAAAAATACTGTTTTCTCAAAACAATGGGATCTTTTATATATGCGAACCGGAGATAACGTAGGAATCTTAGGCAGAGATGACTACGTACATCAAAATGTTATGACACACAATGGCAAAGCTTACTGTTAAATTAAATGCTTAGATCTAATAAAATTTTACGAAGTTCAGTGAGGAGTGTTCTGTCACTAGATTCTATAGATCTAGATCTAGATCTAGATTCTATATATATATACAAATTGCTGTTCTTTCCTGTCATTTTCATAAAATAAGGATTTTTAAATTTAGACAGGCCTAATTAGACTACAGCCTTGAGTTCGGAACTTGGAAGCGAGTGACTCAACTGGAACGTTTAACACTCAGTTCATGAACATCTAACTGTTAGGGAAGGGCTGCCATAGCCAGGGTTTTTTTTTTATGCCAGCAGTTTGGGTCAACAGCATCAGGCATTTTATAATGATTACTGTTTCATGACTCACTGTCACCAAAGCCAAAATAAACAGCCACAATGGCACACAACTGGGGAGGGGGGGTGTGGAGGAGAGGGACAGCAACTGAAGCAAACATTGTCATTGTGTAGGAAAAGCTTACTGTGTGCACTCTGTCTGTAGGATCAAGGCCCACAGTGTGCTTGTACAGTGCAGCACAGTTAAAAGTTAAAGACAACTCTGCAAACATAGCCTAGGTAGGCCAAGGCCTAGAATCTTTAGAAAAGTCAACATTGAGTCAACACAACACATGAGACGGCAATCAACGTGAAAAAATATTCAGCACAAATAACATTAATTTTCTCCGTGTTTCTGTCCCTCAGAGAAAAATGGAGAAATCTCACTTTTGGTTTGTGATCAACGTCTAGATCTAGATCTAGATCTAGATCTAGATCTAGATTCTAGATCTAGAGTCTAGTGGGTCAGAATTCTTTTGTTCAGTGAATTTTGTAACGGTGGGCGTCGACGTCACGTCCAGCAGTTGCAAGCAGTCGTCCAGCCAAAAAAACAAAAACATCATTCCAACAGAAAAAAACACACACACCGGTCAAAACATTTAGAGATCTATTAAAAGAGCAATAAAACAATTTCATTTACCTCCATGTTAGAGACAACACTGCTGATGTACAGGGTGACTTTTCCAGACATGGTATTCACAATAACTTCACGACGACCGGTCTCCGATTAGATAACTGAAACAATGAAGTCTTTTCCTCGTCGTGAAAAAGCAGGAAGTGAATGAGATCTCGTCTGTCACTGAAGAAGTGACGATTACTGACGATCGGTGTATCGAGGTGAACGACTACTAGGCAAACTCGCTCTTGGAAACACGCCCGATTATTCTGTCATTTTACCTCTATCGGTCAAGTCATGGCAGAGTACGATTCAGATAAAAGTCAGTATGAAATTAAAAAAAATCAGATTACTATTGCTTCAAATTCTTATACACTTACTTTTCCGACTCATCGTCCAGTTGAGTTCTAGCCCTTCGGCACGACAAAAATTCGGACTTTTACAGGAATCGAGTGTCGAGATTAGACTTGTAATCGTTGTCTTGGGAAATCGTAGTTTATCTGATCTGAGGAGCAAGGGAGATTACAAGCCAACAAAACGTAAAGATTCAAAGATCGATAACTCGTAAAACATTAATAGAATGTTCTTTGGCAAAGAGGAAATTCTTTTCACTGTAAATATTTCAAAAGATATTTTCTTCAGTAGAGTATACAGATTTGCGTCGTAACAGTCGTTGTGATTATTTCA
>NW_004798230.1:41231-41666 GCF_000002075.1 Aplysia californica | reverse complement strand
TTCCTGTAAGAGGCGATTATGCAACACAATTGTGATTGGATGCGGATAAAATTGGAAAATTAAAAAAATTTTAATCTCAGGTGAAACTAAAAAAACATGTTTGCACATATAGTCAAATGATACCTCAAAATAACGATAACTGTTTTTAGAACAGGAAAATATTGAAAAATGTGTACATACATTCCATAATATTTGCACATTTGCATCATAACATCCGATGAAAAAAAAAATTTTAAAAATAATTTGGAAAAAAAGATCACAAACAGAAAAAATACGCGTAACTTATATGGAATTATTCAGAATTGCACTTGGAATAAACCAATACATGTCTTGAGTGATACTTTTTGATTAATTTCACCCAAAAGTAGTGATTTTGGGGAGAAAAAAATATTTTGACTATTTAGATCTAGATCTAGATCTAGCACTCAAAAATAT
>NW_004798230.1:36514-37700 GCF_000002075.1 Aplysia californica | reverse complement strand
CCCCACTTCTCACGGCACCTCGATGTTGCTAGTATTGTATGCTTCCTGAGAAGGCGAGAATGTTCCGGAGAGTTCAAGGGTCTGCTACATTGGAAGGCGCACATAACTTGCTGTTGAACTGGGATTTGCGCGCTACGAATTCTAGCAATTATTCTGTTTTATTCCATTGCTATCAAACATTCACCCCAATGCTCTTCAAATTCTATCAATTATTATTTTTTTTACAGTATTATCAAATATTCACTGCGATGCTCTACAAATTCGATCAATTATCATTTTTATTATATTACTATCAAATATCTTCTGTGATCCTCTACAAGTTTTATCAAATATTATTTTTAGTACGTTATTATCAAATATTCACCCTAATGCTCTTCAACTTCTATCAACTTTTAAAAATTACATTATTATCACTTCTCTCTAGCAATGTTCTGTTGTCTGCTTTCATTTCCACTTTCTGCCCCCACCCCCTCATCTCCTTTGCCCCTCCACTGGGCTCCTGACTCTTTCTGCAGCCTTTCTACTGCTACTCCTTGGCCCCTCCTTACTGCTGTCTTTCTGCCACATCCCTGATCTTCTGGTAGGAAAGATCTACACCTAGCCTTCTCGGACAAGGGCGAAAAATCTCGGAGGGCCCGTGTGCAAGTTGCGCACGTTAAAGATCCCTAAAATCGATAAGAGTAGGCTTCGGCCGCCACCCGGGCAAAATTCAAAATTTCCTACCAACTGAAAATATTAGGTGTGTCCCGCGAGCTCATATGACCTTATGCAGTTGCGAGCGCCGTAAAACACTTTACAAAAACAAAAAACAAAACAAAACATTATTATCAAACATTCAATCTAATGCTCTAAACATTAATCAATTATTATTTTATTTCATTGTTATCAAATAATTACTGTGATGCTCGACAATTTCTAATTATTATTATTTTAATAACATTATTATCAAATATTCACCCTATTGCTCTATAAATGCTTTTAATTGTTATTTTTATCACATTATTATTAAACATTCACTGTGATGCTCTGCACGTTCTGTCAATTATTATTTTTATTCCATTTTTATCAAATATTCACCATAATGCTCTACAAATTCTATTAATTATTAATTTTAAAAACACTATTATTGAATATTTACTGGGATGCTCTATAAATTCTATAAATTATTATTTTTATTACATTATTA
>NW_004798230.1:26638-35998 GCF_000002075.1 Aplysia californica | reverse complement strand
CTGGGATTCTCTACAAATTTTTAAAAATTATTTCTATTACATTATTATTAAGTACTCAACCTAAAGCTCTACAAATGGTTTTAATTATTATTTTTACTACATTATTATCAAATATTTTACATTATTATCAAAAACTCTGATGCTCTACAAATTCTTTTAATTATTATTTTTATTACATTATTCTGAAATATTCACCATAATTGCCTAAATTCTACCAATTATTATTTTTATCACATTATTGTTAAATATTTACTGCGATGCTCTACAAATTCTAGTTATTTTTATTTCTATAACATTATTATTAAATACCCAGCCTAATGCTCTACAAATTCTATTAATCATTATTTTTATTAAATTATTATCAAATATTCACCATATTGCTCTAAAATTCTATCAGTTATTATTTTTATAACAGTATTATCAAATATTAAGAGCGTTGGTTTAAACAAATTTTCAATTATTATTTCTATTACATTATTATCAAATATTCCCCCTAATTGCCTAAATTCTACCATTTAAAAAAAAAATTACATTATTATCAAATATTTACTGTGATGCACTATAAATTCTAATTATTATAATTTTTATTACATAATTATTAAATACTCAACCGAATGCTCTACAAATGGTTTAAATTATTATTTTTACTACATTATTATCAAAAATTTACTGCGATACTCTATGAATTCTATCAATTATATTATTTATTACTTAAGTATCAAATATTCACCATAATGCTAAAAAAATTCTATCAATTATAATTTTTATTACATTATTAAAAAATATTTACTCTGATGCTCTACAAATTCTATCAGTTATTATTTTTATAACTTTATTCTCAAATACTCAAACTAATGTTCTAAAATTCTATCAATTATTATTTTTATTACATTATATTTAAATATTTACTGTGATGCTCTACAAATTGTTGTTATTATTATTTCTATTACATTATTATTAAGTACTCAGCCTAATGCTCTACAAATGGTTTTAATTATTATTTTTACTACCTTAGTATCAAATATACTACATTATTATCAAATATTTACTGTGATGCTCTACAAATTCTTTCAATTATTATTTTTATTACATTATTCTCAAATATTCACCCTAATTGCCTAAATTCTTCCAATTATTATTTTTATCACATTATTGTTAAATATTTACTGCGACACTCTACAAATTCTAGCTATTTTTATTTCTATAACATTATTATTAAATACCTAGCCTAATGCTCTACAAATTCTATTAATTGTTATTTTTATTTAATTATGATCAAATATTCACTCTGATGCTCTAAAATTCTATAAATTCTATAATTTATTACATAAATATCAAATATTCACCATAATGCTAAAAAAATTCAATCAATTATTATTTTCATTACTTTATTATCAAATATGCACCCAAATACTCTACCAAATCTATCAATTATTTATTTTATTACATTATTATCAAATATATTACATTATTATCAAATATTAACTGTGATGCTCTACAAATTCTTTCAATTATTATTTTTATTACATAAATATCGAATATTCACCTTAATGCTCTAAAAAATTGATTATTAGTTTTATTTCATTATCAAATATTTACCCTAATGCTCTACAAATTCTATCAGTTATTATTTTTATTACAGTATTATCAAATATTGACTCTGATGCTCTACAGATTCTATCAATTATTAATTTTATGACATTTTTCTCAAATACTCAAACTAATGTTCTATAATTCTATCAATAATTATTTTTATTACATTATTATCAAATATTTACTGTGATGCTCTACAAATTTTTGTTATTATTATTTCTATTACATTATTATTAAGTACTCAACCTAATGCTCTGCAAATGGTTTTAATTATTATTTTTACTACATTATTATCAAATATATTACATTATTATCAAAAACTATGATGCTCTACAAATTCTTTCAATCATTATTTTTATTACATTATTCTCAAATATTCACCATAACTGCCTAAATTCTACCAATTATTATTTTTATCACATTATTGTTAAATATTTACTGCGATACTCTACAGATTCCAGTTATTTTTATTTCTATAAAATTATTATTAAATACTCAGCCTATTGCTCTACAAATTCTATTAATCATTATTTTTATTTCATTATTATCAAATATTCACCCTATTGCTCTAAAATTCTATCAGTTATTATTTTTATAACAGTATTATCAAATATTAACAGCGTTGGTTTACAAATTCTATGAATTATTATTTTTATTACATTATTATCAAATATTTAGTGTGATGCACTACAAATGCTAATTATTATAATTTTTATTACATAATTATTAAATACTCAACCTAATGCTCTACAAATGGTTTTAATTATTATTTTTACTACATTATTATCAAATATTTACTGCAATACTCTATGAATTCTATCATTTATATTATTTATTACTTTAGTATCAAATATTCACCATAATGTTAAAAAATTCTATAAATTATTATTTTTATTACATTATTTAAAAATATTTTCGCTGATGCTCTACAAATTCTATCAGTTATTATTTTTATTACATAAGTATCGAATATTCACCTTAATGCTCTAAAAAATTGATTATTAGTTTTATTTCATTATTATCAAATATTTACCCTAATGCTCTACAAATTCTATCAGTTATTATTTTTATTACAGTATTATCAAATATTGACAGTGATGCTCTACAGATTCTATCAGTTATTATTTTTATTACAGTATTATCAAATATTGACAGTGATGCTGTACAGATTCTATCAATTATTATTTTTATTACATTATTCTCAAATACTCAAACTAATGTTCTAAAATTCTATCAATATTTATTTTTATTACATTATTATGAAATATTTACTGTGATGCTCTACACATTTTTGTTATTATTATTTCTATTATATTATTATTAAATTTAAACACTCAGCCTAATGCTCTACAATTGTTTTAATTATTATTTTTACTACATTATTATAATTAATTCACTGTGATACTCTATAAATTATTTGTTTCATTACATAAGTATCAAACATTCACCATATTGTTCTACAAATTCTATCAGTTATTTTTTTTATAACAGTATTATCAAATATTAACTGCGCTGGTTTACAAATTATATTAATTATTCTTTAAATTACATTTTTATCAAATATTGACTGAGATGCTCTACAAATTCTTTCAATTATGATTTTCCTAAATTTCTATCAATTATTATTTTTATTACATTTCATTAAAAAATTTACTGTGATGCTCCACAAATTCTTTCAATTATAATTTTTATTATATTTTTCTCAAATATTCACCCCAATTGCCTAAATTCAACCAATTATTATTTTTATCACATTATTGTTAAATATTTACTGTGATGCTCTACAAATTCCAGTTATTTTTATTTCTATAACATTATTATTAAATACCCAGCCTAATGCTCTACAAATTCAATTCATTATTATTTTTATTTAATTATTATCAAATATTCACCCTGATGCTTTAAAATTCTATCAGTTATTAATTTTATAACAGTATTATCAAATATTAACTACGCTGGTTTACAAATTCTATCAATTATTATTTTTATTACATTATTATCAAATATTTAGTGTGATGCTCTACAAATTCTATCATTTATTAATTTTATTACATTGTTATAAAAATTAACTGTGGTGCTCTACAAATGCTACCAATAATTACTGTTGTTACAATATTATCAAATGTTTACTGTGCTGCTCTACAAATTCTATCATTTATTATCTTTATGACATTCATATCCAAAATTCCCTGTGGTGAGTTGTAAACTGCACAGAGTCTGCAGCACAGGATGGATTTGGGCGCAGGCAATTATTGTCGTTATTATTATAATAATTATTGTAATTATCATTATAATCATTGTTATCAGTTGTTTCCCTGCCTAGCCATATCATTATAATCATTGTTATCAGAAGGTATATTCTGCTACTTGTTTCCCTGCCTAGCCAGAAATGTTTCAGACTTGGCAAACTAGTTAAGAGGTAGGCTCTCAGACTCCTTACCATAAGGTGGTGGGTTCAAATCCCGTATAAGTCCGACGTTGTGTCCTTGGGAAAGGAACTCCTTTTTTTTTTTTGAAAGTGTTTTACGGCGCTCACAACTGCATAAGGTCATATGGGCGTGCGGGACACACTTAACATTTTCAGTTGGTAGGAAATTTTGAATTTTGCCCGGGTGGCGGCCGAAGCCTACTCTTATCGATTCTAGACCACCAAGGGATCTAGTGCGCAACTTGCAGCACACGGGCCCTCCGAAATTTTTCGCACTTGTCCGAGAAGGCTACGTGTAGATTTTTCCAACCAGAAGATCAGGGGTGTGGCTGAAAGACAGCAGTAAGGAGGAGCCAAGGAGTAGCAGTAGAAAGGCTGCAGAAAGAGTCAGGAGCCCAGAGGAGGGGGCAAAGGAGGTAAGGGGGTGGGGGACAGAAAGAGGAAAGGAAAGCAGACTTCAGAACATTGCTAGAGAGAAGGAAAGGAGGTATAAGGAGACAATTTTGAAGAAGAAAATTTTTCGGTTGCTATCCCGATTCGAATCCGGGACCTTTGAATGACTTTGGATGAGAGGTGAACACCATAACCTCTAGGCCACGAAAGCCCACAAAGGCAGCTCACATGAATTGTCCTCACTTCACCCAGGTGGGGATGGATACCCCGCTATAAACAGCCAAAGATCTCGTCAGTTTGTTAGTGTTTGAGCGCATAAAATATGCAGCTTGCACTGTAAGCTTCCCGGGAAGCTGAGAATGTTTCTGAGCGTTCCAGGGTCTGCTGGGGTAATGATGGCTGCAGAGTGCAGAGAGCTTGCTGTTGAGAAGTAATATGCGCTCTACAAATGTCATCTAATATTATTTCTATTAGTATTACCATTATCATTTTTATCATTATTATTAAATGTTAACCATGATGAGTTGTAAACCAGACAGAGTAGGCTGCAGAGCCGGGATACACACTCAAAAAATTATAATTATTATTACCATTATTTTTATTGTCAGTAGGTGTGTTCTTTTGTTTGTTTTAGTAGAGGTTTTACAGCGCTCGCAACTGCATTCAGTCATATGAGCGCCAAGGGGTGGATATCAACAAAGAAGTCCTTACAGGGAATCAGACTTACTCTGCTCATCTCTCTAGCCTCAACAGCACAGTCTGCTTCGACTTTCAAGGAAGCCCGGAAATAGCGGGTCACAAGAATGTGACAAACATACAAAAGAAGTAGAGGAAAATTGACGACAGTAAGGATGAGGAAAGAAAAAACAGCAGTTCCCTGTTGTAGATCAGGCACAGTTATGAGCGTGACGTTGATGAATCAGCCTATTTACAATTCTACAGCGCATAAGAACATGTTAACATCCCCCCTTTGGGAATGGCCCAAGACACTTCAGTCAGTGGCACCCTCCAGGGGGGGGGGGGTTATATTCTGCTACTTGTGTCCTTGTCAAGCTGGCTCATGTTTCACGCTTGATAAAATACTTAAAGGTAAAGAGAAAAAAACAAAGAATGAGAAGAAATGACAAGAGAAAAGAGTTGTTTCTAAGTTAGTAGCACACTTTTATTTATTTTGTGGACAGAAAGTGGAGGAGACTGGCCCTGCTGTCAGCGAGACAGATCAGAGGCAAGAATCGACCCACAGAGAGTAAGCAGCTAGGACAATCACATTAGATTAATGAACTGTGCATCCGACTCCCAAATCAGTGGTACATCTTTGCCTCTGGTCGAGGGAATCAACCACAAACAACGCAGGATGGGTACACGACGCCTCAACAGACATCCGCCCAACCGTACGCGTTTCCAACTTTCATCGCCCACTCTCAACGGCAAATTGTTCTATTTGTGAGCATGTTCGAATTGTGAGACAGAACTGATCGGGGAAAAAACAAAACAAAAAAAGCAGAAAACATTCCCTGCAAACATTTGAGAACCGAGGTACTGGACAGGGCTGTCTAGAAAAGTGGACATTTCATCTTGAATTGTGAGCAGAAAACTATTGTTCAGAAATTACTGGAAGTTATCTCTTTCTTTTAATTTCTCTGGAAAAATATTTGAGAAAAAAATAAAAGATATCTTTTGAACAAAAATTGTACTACTTTGTAAGACAGGAAGTAGCCACATAAACCTCGAGTAACTTACGATCCTGTCATTTCCTGACGTTGACGGTGAACTTTCAACGTTATCACAAAACAACGCTATCAATTGGCCACTGTGAACTTTCAGCGTTATCACAAAACAGCACTATCAATCGGCCACTGTGAACTTTCAGCGTTATCACAAAACAGCACTATCAATCGGCCACTGTTGCTGCAGGACTGCAGGACCAAGGACTCAAAACCCAAAAATGCAGCAGACTTTACGTCTGTTTAGTAAACACTCCCAGGCAGACTTTACGTCTGTTTAGTACACTCCCAGGCAGACTTTACGTCTGTTTAGTAAACACTCCCAGGCAGACTTTACGTCTGTTTTGTAAACACTCCCAGGCAGACTTTACGTCTGTTTTGTAAATACTCCCAGGCAGACTTTACGTCTGTTTAGTAAACACTCCCAGGCAGACTTTACGTCTGTTTTGTAAACACTCCCAGGCAGACTTTACGTCTGTTTAGTAAACACGCCCAGGCATACTTTACGTCTGTTTAGTAAACCCGCCCAGGCAGACTAGCCAATCAATACAAAGACAGCTACCACCAAACTTTGTGGAAAAGTTCTAAGAAATAGTTCACAGAAGACTTCACTTTGGAAGTAGCTCACAAGTTGAAGAAAGGACGACATTACAGAAACACAAACAGTGCTTTGCACACATACAGCAACAGACAAGAGGAGTACAGGGAAGGTATATATGCTGGATAGATAGAAAAATCTTTGGATGTACACATTCTCAATACAAAGAGAACATTTTCTTCAGCTACGACTACATTGCTCCAGATATTGCCAAGTTTGTTGGTTTGTATCACAGCAACCAGAACAGCCAGAAGTAAACAATCTCAAGTGATTCAATTCTCAACAAAAACACAAAACCAAACCCCACTCCACCTCCCACCATCAGCAGTCAGTTGGTGGCGGTCGCTGTCAGTCAATGTTTCAACTGACGGCATCAAAAGATGAAAAAGGAAAAGAATCAAACACATTAACTATCATCTGCTATTGAAGTAAAATCAAAACAAGTCTACAAAAAAGCTAGAAAAAAAATAGCTACCAGTAAGTAAAAAAGAAAAAAAATGTCACCTTGTATACACGTACAACAAACTATCCTTCATACACGTACAACAAACTATCCTTCATACACGTACAACAAACTATCCTTGTTAGTGCAAGAAAACAAATTCTGGACCCCAGAAGGGAGATATCACAATTGCTATAATGCTGATTGAATTCCTATCAAATATAAAAAAATGTAAGAATTAACTGAACTCAGCTTCCATTATATAAGAGCTGAGAAATATATATATATATATAAAACGCAAATTGTGACTACAAAAATGTAACAAAAAATCTTTTACCTAAAAAAATGCGTTTCAATTCTTGCTCTGAGAAATACTTGACAAAAAGAAACCTGCTCTTTGGTTCCAGAAAACAAAAGTAAAACTGCCAGTCTATAAATAGCCTCATCAAGTTCCCCGCTAAACATAACCAAACAATGCTGGACGTGGACGGAACAGTAGCGAGGACTTTGGAGATTTCTTCTCTTTCCTTCCTCCAAAACACAAAGTTTCTCAAACTCTGAGACTTCCCTTCCACTTGGCTAACACCCCAGACATCTCTATCTATACAAAAAATACATTTAAGAAGGATAAGAAAAGGTAAAAAAAAGGTTACAGAAAACTTGAGGACTCCAAAGTCACAGACCAAAGAGACAGACTGTACAGAAAGAAGAACTCAGCATGCAACAGAGCAAGAGAAAAAATCACATCAGTAGAAAATGGTAAACAAAAATTGGTTTGACAAAAAGTAAACCAAATATCCTTGGACTATAATACTTGACTCAATGGGAGCCCACAAACTGCAGCCCATGAGAAAACTTCGGTACAAGCTACCATGCAGTGTTGGCTACAATATTGGTATATTGGAAGGTACGAACAATACAAAAACATGTTGAGAAAAATCAAAAACATGCAAAATTTCCACCCAAAAATGGAATCCAGTATTTGTGCAGCCGGGGTAAAAAAACGAGAGTAGAAAAAGTTGCAGCTTGTTCTGTGGACGGAGTTTCTGATACAAGAAAACGATTTACAGCAAGGCAATGTGCTCGTGAGGGACATACATACGTGGTTAGTGCCTCACGCAGCCGCGTAAACAACATGGTATGATGGTATGTCCATGGTACACTGGTACACCCATTGTACATCTGGCAGACATCTGGTAAGGTCATACACCCACCCTAAGATGGTATACCCATCATATGATGGTAAATCCACGGATAATCTGGCAAATACGTGGATAGATGGTACCAAACAGTGCTACCCCCTTCGCTAATGTTCACTAGGCAACAACAGAGTGAGATAGAACGGCCACTTTAAGAAGGTAAACCAACCATATGATGGTACGCCCACTGTAAGAAGGTAAACCAACCATATGATGGTACGCCCACTGTAAGAAGGTAAACCAACCATATGATGGTACGCCCACTGTAAGAAGGTAAACCAACCATATGATGGTACGCCCACTGTATGATGATGGTTCACCCATGGCAAATGTTGCACAGGTAACAACGTGGTAGATGGTTCACCCATGGCAAATGTTGCACAGGTAACAACGTGGTAAGATGGTACACCCATGGAAAGATGGTGGTAAACCATTCACTCGAATGGGTATGGAAGGAATGAAAGAGAGTTGCTGAAGCGTCTTGCATAGAGAGGGAGAGGCCGTCGTTGTGGAGGAAACAGCGAGCCAATCTTTGGTCAACAAGCAGCGGGAACTACGACGGGGCACAGAGGCCCCTGGAACCTTACACGACCCCACAAATAACCAGTGATAAAAAGTGGGAGAAATACACAGTGAAGATCGTTGTAGTGCGCTGTGGTTTACACATTTTACAAAAGGTTTCTAAATCTTAAAGAAAAAATACGCAATAGTCAAGATTTTAAAAATAAGCAATGGTCGAATTCTTTACAAATACACAAGATTACGCAACAGTTTACAATTTTTAGAAATGGTTTAGACTTTTTAAAAATACACAGTGGTTAAGATCTTTCAAACATGCAATGGTCAAATTGTTTAGACATACAAAAAAGTCAAGATCTTTAGTAATAATGAATTGTTAAGTAGTATAGGTGGTGGTGGGTGTGGTGGTGGTGGTGGTGGGTGTGGTGGTGGTGGTGGTGGGTGTTGTGGTGGTGGTGGGTGTG
>NW_004798230.1:23710-26302 GCF_000002075.1 Aplysia californica | reverse complement strand
CATGCACACACAGCGGGGGAAAAACCCCGCCGTCAAAATATCACAGCCTGTTCCGGGAAGAAATCCCCCCCACCCCCTCCCCCCACCTCACAGAGTCAACTGTATTATAGGATTATATTTGACTCAACAAAAAGAAACAAAACATTTGACCGTTCATCAAAAGTTTAAAATTGAAAGAAAAAAATCAAGGCTCATCAATCACTTTGTGGAGTGAGATGAAAACACAAGGTTCTATTATCGTACACAATCACGTTAGCACACACAGTCGCCAAACTCTGGTCCCATAATCAGCAGAAAATACAAAAGTGGTCAACGCGTTACCACAAGCGTGCTTTGTTGCTACAAAACTACTCATTGCTACTGGAAGTCATTAGAAGAAGGTAACAACACCTTTTCACCCAAAACTTGAGTCGTTTCTCTCAAGTTACAAGTTTTCAAGCTATAAAAGAGAAAAAAATCTAGATGGCAAGCACATTGCCATATTGGATTAACTATAAATAAGTGTCAGTAGAACTAAACGTTAGACCGTGACAAAATCTCGAGGTACTGTCCTCTGAATCAACACACGTTTAACGCGTGGACAAAAACCGCCACCAACTACATTTGTACCAAATTCAATAAGACAATCCACTAAAACTGGACACAGAACAATTCTCTACTTTTCCATCATGTTCTGGAGACTAACGTGCCTGCTAGACACACCCACGTGACCACACTCAGTACCTACTACAACGGTCAGACTAAAACTTTCAAACTAAAACGGTCAAACAGGTCGGATTGTACTAAAGACCCTCGGCTATAAGAAAGGAAAGAGAAAGGCAAGACAGAAACATGAACTGTGGGAAAACTTCCCAAGGATTGTCACTTTCAAATGAGTTAGACAAGTTGGAACAATGGATAATTCTATCATAGAAAAGTTATAACAATGGATAATTCTATCATAGACAAGTTGGAACAATGGATAATTCTATCATAGAGAAGTTGGAACAATGGATAATTCTATCATAGATAAGTTGGAACAATGGATAATTCTGTTATTCAATATTGTGTTATCTTTATCAAATATAAATATATCGTGGTGTGTCCAGCTGAACAGAGACAGCTCAACATTGGGCAAAAGGCATCAACGAACAACGCACTACTCAGTAGTTGTGTCCCCTCCATCTCAAGACCCCGAGATTCTGTAGACGTTGAAAGGGAAGATTGTACCAGAGAAATCTTCTGGCATTTCCAAAAAGACAGGACGGCCGAAAAAGTCCAAATGTTTCAGTACGAGGGGAAAGATGGAGAGGAAAGCTTTTTGTGTTTTCAGGGAGTACATTTGACATAAATAAATGTTCTTTTTAGAACTGTTTTAGGTGTATATGACAGACGAATTACAAATGGATTAATTAAACAAACTAATGTCCAGGTGGTTCCTCAAACAAGATACAACTCCTGCCAGATCTATAAGTTATCTCCTAGCGCGGTGCGCCACGTCTACTGTTTGAGCTTGCGTCGCAGGATGGGACTCCGGGGCCCGGCACGGTACGCAGGAGTGGACGTGTAGCCGCCCAGACGGCCGGGGGAGGAAGTGCGACCCGGTGACCTCCGGCGTGGAGTCAGGCTGCGTGACAGGCACAAGCTCTCGTCCAGCTTGCGAGACTCGTGCTCCAGGAGCAGGGGGTCAAGGCTGGGGTCGCGGATCACGTTGCTCAGCGAGGTGTCAAGGACGTTACGAAGGTCGCGGATTTCCTCCCCGGCCCTGGCAGACTTGGAGAGGTACATCTGACGCTTGCGCAGCTCCTGGGCGATCTGGTCCTTCAGCAGGGCATTCTGGGAACAAAGAGACGATACAGGAGAAACATTGAGCAGGGCATTCTGGGAACAAAGAGACGATACAGGAGAAACATTGAGCAGGGCATTCTGGGAACAAAGAGACGATACAGGAGAAACATTGAGCAGGGCATTCTGGGAACAAAGAGACGATACAGGAGAAACATAGGGTGGGGAATTCTGGGAACAAAGAGACCATACAGGAAAAGCATTGAGTGAGGAATTCTGGGAACAACGAGACGATACAGGAAAAATATTGAGCAGAAATTTCTGGGACCATTTCCCGTTCATCCCTCCCATACTTGAAAAGAAATGGTATATTGGTATATTCTTCTAGTCAGAAACAAGACAAATGGGAAACCTCCTTAGTGATGTCAAATTTGGTTTTAAAAAATTGATTCCGAAAAAAATGTCATACAAAAAAAACTGGGGGCTCAGAATGTTTTTTTCCCATCGTCCAAGTTGATTTGGCAGAAGTCCCCAGATACAGGAAAAGAAAAAACGTGGACCAGACGCAAGACAGAACAGGTTAACTGAGAGACAACTTTGGGAGGAAGGATTTCCAATTTGAAATGAGTCAGACGAGTCTGAAAACTGACAAACTGGCCTCATGTCACAGACTAGACAGATACGACAAACTGGCCTCATGTCACAGACAGATACGACAAACTGGCCTCATGTCACAGACTAGACAGATACGACAAACTGGCCTCATGTCACAGACAGATACGACAAACTGGCCTCATGTCACAGACTAGACAGATACGACAAACTGGC
>NW_004798230.1:19601-20972 GCF_000002075.1 Aplysia californica | reverse complement strand
CCACACATCATGTGACACCTGCCACCTGCCACACATCATGTGACACCTGCCACCTGCCACACATCATGTGACACCCGCCACCTGCCATACATCATGTGACACCTGCTACCCGCCACACATCATGTGACACCTGCCACCTGCCACACATCATGTGACACCCGCCACCTGCCACACATCATGTGACACCCGCCACCTGCCACACATCAAGTGACACCTGCTACCTGCCACACATCATGTGACACCTGCTACCTGCCACACATCATGTGACACCTGCTACCTGCCACACATCATGTGACACCCGCTACCTGCCACACATCATGTGACACCCGCCACCTGCCACACATCATGTGACACCTGCCACTTGACATACATCATGTGACACCCGCCACCTGCCACACATCATGTGACACTTGCCACCTGCCACACATCATGTGACACCCGCCACCTGACACACACCACATGACACACATCATGTGACACCCGCCACCTGACACACACCACGTGACACACATCATGTGACACCCGCCACCTGACACACATCATGTGACACCCGCCACCTGACACACACCACATGACACACATCATGTGATACCCGCCACCTTTGTACCTGCCACCTATCTACCTGACACACACCATGTGACACACACCACCTGACACCTATGTACCTGACACACACCACCTGACACCTATGTACCTGAACAGATGGTCCTTGTTTAAATCACACAAGCTGGCGGGCGGGGAAGGAGTAAAAAGATGATGACCACCTGGTTAGCAAGTACTTGGCGTTTTAAACATTTAGTCACACAAGTACTTGGCGTTTTAAACATTTAGTTTTTTAAACATTTAGTCACACAAGTGTTTGGTGTTTTAAACATCTCAAAGTCAGAAAATAATTTTTGTGAAGTCTCCACTTGACTCAATTTCAGACAGAATTGAAACAACCCCCACCCCTCCCCCTAAAAAACCCCCCAAAACCCAACAAAAAACCCAGAGGATATTTGTCTATTGTGTTCAGTTTTTTTTCTTTAAAATTTAAAGTTGCTTTTTTTCTTTGTATAGAAAAACTCTCTATAATGTGATCAAGAGTTCTGATATAAAAAAGAATGATAGTTCAGAGAAAACTGTCCAAGATGGCTACTCGCTGTCGAGGAAAACAGTGGTTGTCTTGGACAGTGGCAGTAAAATCTTCCTCCCATCTCTCCCCCTCCCTTTCCTCCTCCCCTCCCTCCCTCCTCCCTCTCCTCCCCTCACCTCTGAGCGTGCGTCTGCTCGGCCTCGGCCAGGTGCGCCTGCAGTTCCTGTAGCTGCCTCTGCAAGGTCACGTTGTCCTCCTCCCCTCCCTCCCTCCTCCCTCCCTCTCCTCCCCACCTC
>NW_004798230.1:18142-19501 GCF_000002075.1 Aplysia californica | reverse complement strand
TGGAACGACATATAGAGGATACATCGCCCTGTGACCCTCCACAGCGCAGTCAGCCGGCGGCCCGAGAGGGTCCCAGTGTCGTCTGCTCTACTGGCGTCTGTTCTACTGGCGTCTGTCGTCTGCTACACTCGCGTTGCTGGGGCCCGCCGTGAGGCCAGGTCTGGGCGGGAAACTTTGCTCCACCACGTGGTCGGGGAGACTTCCACGTCTGCCAGGAGGTGACCTACGGACGGACGGATGGACGGATAGACAGATGGATGGACAGATAGATGGACGGGGGGAGAGATAGATGGACGGACAGATAGGCAGGCAGACTGACGGACGGACGGACGGGCAAAGGTAACAGACTGACGGAGGGACAGATAGACAGACAGACAGGGGAGAGTCAGACAGACATAAGAGACAGACAGATGGACATATGGAATAGAAGGAAGGTAGCGACAGGAAGATGGAAAGACAAGGAAGAGACAGACAAGCAGCAGACAGACAGACAGACAGACACACACACACACAGACAGACACACACACAGACACACAGACAGACACACATACAGAGCAGACAGACACAGACAGACGGACAAGTCGCAAACATACGGTTAGAAAAGACAGACAGATGGACGGACAAGAAAGACACACATACGGTTAGAAAAGACAGACAGATGGACGGAAAAGGAAGACACACAGACAGAGCAGACAGACACACAGACGGACACACAGACAGACAGACACACAGACAGACAGACAGACAGATGGACACACGTGGTGAGCACCCTCCGACCTATCTTCACCAGAGTCTTCCCAGCTGACCGGTAGGTGAACAACCATTTTTTTTTTCCATCTAGAAATTCTTTGTTGCTTGTTGAAGTTGTTGTTTTGTTGGGTTTTCTTCTTCTTTTTTCTTCTTCTTTTTGTTTATTTCTTCTAGTTTTTATTTATTAGAGTTTTGGCAAACACCCACGCGCGCACACACACACACACGCGCACACACACACACGCGCACACACACACACGCGCACACACACGCGCACACACACAATATATATTGTGAGGCATCGTGGTGAAATCAGGCGCTCGTCAAAATAATGAATTCGAAGAACCAGGCATTCTTTCACCAGTTTGGCACATTTTTTGTTCAAATTGTTATTTTTAAGCTCAGCTCCCTTTATGTCTATATTATAAAAACACATTTGCTTGTGAATTTTACTGAAGTTTTTTTGTGGTTTTTTTTATTAATGGCACAAAATATGTAGATTTTCAGTTTTCAAATACTTTCAAGCTGTAGAAGTTACAAAACTTTGGAGGCATTTTTCTTGAAAAATGTTACCTTTCAAACCGTGCTACCCTCACCTCCTTAAGGGT
>NW_004798230.1:12388-13580 GCF_000002075.1 Aplysia californica | reverse complement strand
CACACCACACACACACACCACACACACCCACACACACCCACCCACCCGCACACACACCCACACATACACCACACACACACACCACACACACACCCCCACCCACCGTGTAGCATCCAGTCTCTCCTGCAACACGCGCCGGTCATGTTCGCTGGAGGTGAGCGCGCGCTGTAGTTTGGTCAGCGTGTCCTCCAGCTCGTTGATCTTGGAGTTGCTGTCTGACAGGGACAGGTTCAGGGCTTGTACCTGATGACACACACACGACACACACACACGGGTCAAGGTCAACACACGACACGCGGTCAAGGTCAACACAGAGGACGCACCAGCCACCACAACAATGTGCTTCTCAATCCAACGGACTTTTCACAGAATTAACAAAACCCCAACAACTATTGACCTATTTCCTGCTTTCATTCCTCTTTTTGAAGGTAAATCTTACAAACCCCACAACAATTGGGTACAAATTCACCAAATCCTCATTGAGTTTGAGAACAGAGAAATGCATCACAACTTTTATTCGAGAAACCCCTGGCTTTAAATAGATGATTTTGGGTCAATTTATGGTATGTGGACTTTTTACCTAATATAATACTCCAATCACTTGTACATATCTAAACAGAGCTTACTCTTTGTGGTACAATCATCATCTTTCAGATTTCTCTCCTACAACTTTCATTAATTTCGCCTATTAAGTAACAAAATGTCCTTATTTCTCAAAACTTCAATTTTGGACGTTTTTTCTCATCTACTTTTCTACTTTCTTTGTGATTCCAGTGAAATTTTCAGGGCTCGTTATTCACACCATAACCTAACTTTATACAGGTGGAAAATAAAATGGATGCATTCATAAGTGAGTTACATGGACGGTTATGTAATCCAATTGAGAGGCATGAAGGAGTGGGTCAGTTATCCATCTCTGACCTTTATCTTCTTTAAGATATCCAAGATCCCAACTGTAGACAATTTTGTATTGAGTATATGTATCAAGGTACCAAATTTGAAAATAACAAATCCTATTTACTTTTATGAAAGCTGTTTATTTTTCAATATGGCGGCTGTTACCATGGCAACCGTAGACTTAAACCCAAAAAATTAAAGTTACATTTTAGAGATGTTTTCCTGTTCTACCTCCTTGCTATAAGGCTTTATCTGAGAGGTCACAGTTACCGTGATAGGCTTATAAACCAGCTAC
>NW_004798230.1:10341-12288 GCF_000002075.1 Aplysia californica | reverse complement strand
CACACACACACACACACACACACACACACAAACACACACACATATATTATCATTCATCACCAGTGCCTTCCACCCCTGGCAGGGTATAGGCCACATACAAGCTCCTTCCATTTATCTCTGTCCTGGGCCATCCTTCCAAGCTCGTTCCAAGTGAGCTTTATCTCTCTCTCATGTCCCTTTCCACACATCTCCTCCATGTTTCCCGTGGCCTACCCCTGCCTCGTGCTCCCTGTGGGTTCCATTGCAGTGACTGTCTTGTGATGTTTCCGCTGGGCTTTCTGAAGATATTTTTTATTGAGAAGGAAATCCAAAATCTGTGGAAATTCCCGATGACATGGTGCGTGTCTCGGGAGACACCCTGTAGAATGGCACCAATGATCACACATAACAAGATGGTCCACTCCTCTCTTTGAGTGAGACAATTAAAAAAGGGTCCTCAAAATTCGGTGGCGCCTTCTTCGCCAATGCGCACCCTTTGCGAACAGAGTTACCCTACTTGTGTGAAAAAAATAAAAGTGAAACTTACAAATTTTTGAATAAATAAGAATTCAAATTTCGGAAGAACGCTTTTTAAAAATGGTTACGCTGACGAAAAATCTGTTCCAGAGGAAGAGGCGACTGTTTTCTTCGTTTAATTTGACTTTAGAATGAAAGGTGAGAGGTCATTATTATAAAAACCCTAAAACTCTGCCCTGAACGAACCCAAACAGCTGATGAACAGCAGTCGATCTGCGCACGCAAGGAGGTGCTATTCCTATTCTTCTTCTGGGAAAACGAAAGAGAGCTTCAAAACAGACTGCAGCGCCATCTGAAGCAATGAGCGGACTTCCGGCGGACACTTTTTTGGCTGAGTGAACCATCTTGTTATATACGATCTTTGATGGCATCCCAAAAAAAACAACACCTTGATAATGTAATCACCCAATAATCGTGTTATAGACTTACATTACCCGCTCATGCAGCATACCGATTTAAAGCTGAATAAATTCTTCATCGTCTGACATATCAATATTTCATCTATGTCTAGAGACGCCTGAGATATGGTCACTCAAAGCTGACCTGAAAAAATCAGGCTTGGCTAAATTGCGCGAAATCAGAGAAATGCAAAAGTGTGTTTGCACGTACATTGAAGTGATTCAACATTGGTGGAGTGGACATGGGTTGAATATCAAATGAAAAAACATTAACAAGGTTACTTTAGCAGAGACTGTGCCCACCATTTCGGAACTTCACAGTGACATTAAAGATGGTTCCTGTAGGGAACAGGATAGCGGATGCCCACATCCCTCTTGACTCATCAGAGCCAAGGAAGATAGGACGAGATCTAACGCAAACATTATTTTTATTTAAAAAACAAAAACAAAAACAAACAAACAAACAAAATCCCAGAAGCATGTCTTCTTAGTAATTATTTACACAAACACCATCCCACATCATCACTTATCACCACCATCACCGTCATTTCCAAAATCATCATTGCTCTCAGATCCTTCACAAACATCTATAATTATCTCGAACATCTATAAGTAACAGTTACATGTTATAACAATTAAGTACGTAATACATTATTGGGCACTACCATACGCACATTTTTCTGACCTGACCATCAATGATTTATTTATAGAGGCACCAGCCATCCATGTAAAAACAATCGCTGCGAGCAGGGTTTTTCTACTAATCCGATGACGTCAATATCATAGAAATGGGCAAGGGACCACAAAAAAGAGAAAGAATATCAAATGGAAAGAGAATAAATAAAATATTCTGATTGTCTCCGGGCGTCTCTTATCATGGGGGATACAATTATTAATGTGTCAGAGGGTGCAGAATTTATTCAGCTTTAAATCGCTATGCTGCTTGGGTGATGACCATTTTTGCATTTTCAACTTTTTTTGGACGCCGCTGTATACCCCAGTGATTATAAATACGGTCTCTGGTATACCCGAC
>NW_004798230.1:7752-9278 GCF_000002075.1 Aplysia californica | reverse complement strand
TGTTGAACCCTTCCAGCCCCAAAGAAAGAAATTGTTGAACCCTTCCAGCCCCAAAGAAAGAAATTGTTGAACCCTTCCAGCCCCAAAGAAAGAAATTGTTGAACCCTTCCATCCCCAAAGAAAGAAATTGTTGAACCCTTCCAGCCCCTATTTTGTTGATTGATGACTCAAGGGTTGAGTTCAAAATTCGACAATCGTTGAAAATCCAGAGAGAGATTCATTCACAATGCAAGTGGTTTTTCTATCAACCATTTGAAATCAATGAGAGTTTCTGTTCTTTTGTGTGTACATGTGTGTGTACGTGTGTGTGTACATGTGTGTGTGTACATGTGTGTGTGTACGTGTGTGTGTGTACATGTGTGTGTACATGTGTGTGTACATGTGTGTGTACATGTGTGTGTGTACATGTGTGTGTGTGTCTGACCTTGTCCTTGGACTGATGCCCCTCCTCCTCCGTCTTGACCAGGTTGGTGTTGAGTCGGTCAATGGTGAGCTGCAGGCTCTGGGCCTTGGACTCCAGGTCTTGGATCTGTTTGATGAGGTTCTCCGTGCGTTCTTGTAGTACCTGGACACACAGACAAACACACAGATAGACACACAGATAGACACACATCGTGCAATGTTTGATGAGATTCTCCGTGCGTTCTTGTAGTACCTGGACACACAGACAAACACACAGACAGACACACATTGTGCAATGTCTGATGAGGTTCTCTGTGCGTTCTTGTAGTACCTGGATGTGTTGACACACAGACAAAGACACACAGATAGACACAGATCATAGAACGCAGCGCCCTCAATCATACAGTAGGAAATGCAAGGATCTTTGTAACAACTGTATTTTACTAACTTTTCTTTTCCAGTTTCAGTAAGAGTTTTACGGCACTAGCAACACAAATGGTCATACAAGATTAAGTGTTGAAGATTAGAGGTGCTACAACTGGAGAATAACAGACATTCAAAAGAAGGAGGACAGGTAAGGACGTGACAGATGTTGGAGAGGAAAGAAGGAGCAAACCACAGTAGAGCACCTGCCAACCACCCAATTTGTGCCATCTGTCATCAACACAATGTTGTTGGAGTACAGAGAAGCCATTAACATAACCACCATTTGGTGCAGGACAAAGAGAGACAGACAGACAGACAGACAGACAGACAGACAGACAGACAGACAGACCGACAGACAGACTGACAGACAGACAGACAGACAGACAGACAGACAGACAGACAGACAGACAGACCGACAGACAGACAGACAGACAGACAGACAGACAGACTAAAGAGGGAAAGACAAGAAGTAGGACCTTCCACCAGTGGCACCCTCCAACCACCCAATACACAAACTGAAACATAAAGCCTTACACCAGGGAAAATGTCGGGATATTGGAGACAACTGTCATTTATCTGGGAGGATTTGACCAAACCAAAAATGTCGGGATATTGGAGACAACTGTCATTTATCTGGGAGGATTTGACAAACCAAAAACGAGTCAAAGCAAAGGGTGGTAAGGAGGGAGTGGATTGGG
>NW_004798230.1:6747-7552 GCF_000002075.1 Aplysia californica | reverse complement strand
TTTGTCTGGTTGGAGCTGTTGGCATCATCTTATTTGTTCATTTGTCTGGTTGGAGCTGTTGGCATCATCTTATTTGTTCATTTGTCTGGTTGGAGCTGTTGGCATCATCTTATTTGTTCATTTGTCTTGTTGGAGCTGTCGGCATCATCTTATTTGTTCATTTGTCTTGTTGGAGATGTCGGCATCATCTTATTTGTTCATTTGTCTTGTTGGAGATGTCGGCATCATCTAATTTGTTCATTTGTCTGGTTGGAGCTGTCGGCATCATCTTATTTGTTCATTTGTCTTGTTTTTACTCGATGTCAGAGGCAAAATTAACGAGAAAATGGCTGCCAAAGTCTGGTGACTTCCAGAGCTGGAGCGTCTTAGCAAACTGAAAAGTTACATTTTTTCCCCCTTTTCTCAACGGTTTTCTGTAAATCCACAGAGAAATGTACTTGGAAATGGACATAAAAAAACGTGTAAACCCAAAAAAATAAAATCCAGTAGAAATTTCCCAACAGGTGGGAGAACGCCGGGGGTCTTCTCTGTCACTGTTTGGACGAGCGCCTGATTTCTCCACGACGACTCACATATAGAACAGTGTCACAGTGGTGTGTACATAGTACAGTGTCACAGTGGATGTACATAGTAGTCTCACAGTGGATGTATATAGTTGACCTACACCTATGGGCTAGTGGTGTGTATATGGTTGACCTAGATCTATGGGCTAGTGATGTACATAGTTGACCTAGATCTATGGGCTAGTGATGTACATAGTTGACCTAGATCTATGGGCTAGTGATGTACATAGTTGACCTAGATC
>NW_004798230.1:4801-5756 GCF_000002075.1 Aplysia californica | reverse complement strand
CTATTGGTGTGTACATAGTTGACCTAGATCTATGGGCTATTGGTGTGTACATAGTTGACCTAGATCTATGGTCTATTGGTGTGTACATAGTTGACCTAGATCTATGGGCTATTGGTGTGTACATAGTTGACCTAGATCTATGGTCTATTGGTGTGTACATAGTTGACCTAGATCTATGGGCTATTGGTGTGGAAAGAGTTACAGACGAACAACTTGGAGGGAGGAAAAGGGTGGACATACGAACGTTTGTACCTGAAGCACTGTGACCTGGGACAGAGCAAGACATTCAAGCGTTATGTCACTTTTGGGATCAGAGTGGACAGAATGAGGAAAGATGGACATGCCACGGAGGTTTAATTTGAATAAATAAATAGAAGCACAACGACTCGATAACTGTCATTTTGTCAGGGGAAAAGACAAGACAAACAGACAGACAGACAGACAGACAGACAGACAGACAGACAGACAGACAGACAGACAGACAGACAGACAGACAGACAGAAATGACACGGGGTATAGAAAAGAAGTAAGACCCACCACTGGTATCCTTCAATTATTCGTAAGTCAGACTTGTTTTTGGCATGCCTGTATATGTCAACACAAATACGTATATAGGATCAGGGAGGGTGTGTGTGTGTGTGTGGTTGGGAAGGGGGTGGGGGGAGACATGCGAGAGAGAAACACAAACCACAGAGACAGGTCACGACCAGCCACCGGATGTCAGATGTATGGTCAGATGTATGGATGGTATCCACCGAGCTCAAACAGAGCGGTCCAGTTTGTGTACAGATATGAACATCACCACCAAAATAACCATCACCTGTCGTGTGCTATCCCTATATCTATACACACCATCACCTGTCATCATGTGCTATCCCTATATCTATACACACCATCACCTGTCATCATGTGCTATCCCTATATCTATACACACCATCACCTGTCATCATGTGCT
>NW_004798230.1:0-1149 GCF_000002075.1 Aplysia californica | reverse complement strand
GGGGGGGAGGGAGAGGGTAGCAACACAGACACAGTCGAGATCCGTTACTTCAAGTCTTGGTTTAGTTTTGTTTTAGTCAGCAGTTTACGGCACTTTCAACACATAGAGGTATATAGGTCATGCAAGTGCCAGAGATCACTCGGCCATAACATACAAGTCCATAGAAAGAGAAGAAAGAGGAGAGATAAGGACAGCATAATAGATGTTTGATTGGAAAGAAGGAGCAGGCCACACCAGAGCACCCGCCATCCACCCACACACTTATGCCTGTAGCCAAACGTCGCAGCAACTATCACATTGCATTAAGATATAATAGTAATAGACTTATAAAATAAATAGTGCTCAAAAGAAATAGACTTTGCAGACCACACCACATTTTAGCCCCAATATGTACACACCACAGTGGAGACAGCTCACTGTAGAGCACCCACCAACCACCCACATTTTTAGCCCCAATATGTACACACCACAGTGGAGACAGCTCAAGGCGTGCGCCGACACAGACGAGCCATGAATCTTGTGAAACAAGTACATGATGATGGTGCAGATGATGGTAACGACGATGGTAACGACGATCACTGCAAGATGACGTCACTCTAGCAGAGCGTCTGTCATACACGCGCAGTGTTTTGTTCTGTCTTTGTTTCCCCTCACATACGTCATACATACACTGGGAGACGCAATTCCTCTTCCTTTGGTGACACACTGCCGACTGGCGCACTACACAGTACACATAACACACTACACGCTACACAGCACACACGACACACTACACACCGGCGACACCTCCCCGCCCCTCAACACACACCGTCCAAAACTTCCCTGAGTCAAGCACAAAGAAATGTGACGTCATCACCTAGTTTCTGCACAGAATGCCCCACTGCTCTATACACACTCGACGTCCTTGTGACGTCCTCAAAAAGACCGTTAAATAATTAAATATACACTCTCAACTTCCTTGTGAGCTTATCAAAAAGATGGTCAAATAATTAAATATGCACAATCGAGGTCAATTCAATGTGACGTCATCAAAAAGGCCGTTAAATAATTAAACATATGTACCCTCGACGTCAATGTGACGTCATCAAAAAGATCGGCCGGCACACAATAAGACAGCCCTGTAAACATCCACGCCATCTTTTGTCACAA
>NW_004798229.1:261302-262267 GCF_000002075.1 Aplysia californica | reverse complement strand
AATCGAAAGTGAGAAGAAAGGAGAGATTATAAAAACGGACAGTATGAGCAGGGCAAAGAGACAAAGTTGTTAATCAGAGCGCGGAAAAAACTGGTGAAAGTAAGAGCATCAAGCGTATAGAGGGCCAGCACAATGCTCACACAATAACGGGGCCTTGTTGTATTCTGTTTTGCTTGTGAAGTGTTTTAAGCCAGTTAATGAGCAAGCCGTAAAATTTGGTGCGAAATTAGCCACTCAGGGAACTGCAATATCCCCCCTGTTTTCTTCCTCGATGGGGATAAACGCCTGCCCCAGGACACAGAGGCGTTCGCGCGGAACAGGAAGCAGAACATTGTCATCGCGGGTAGTCCCCCTTCTCACAACAGCGCATGCGCTTGTCCCCTACTTCAAGAGGGCGCCAGCTCACTTCCGGTCCCAGAACTTCTCCCCCGGTTTCCCCCCGTTGTCGTCCTGTGCTGCGATCAGGGAAATGAATAGGACAGGGGTCGAGATGGAGGGATGAGCGCTGAGATGAGACAAGACAAGACCACCGCACGTTATCAGCTCGCCGGCTGAGTTCATTATGAGACATGGAATAGCTCGACGTCGTCGAGTCCAAGGGGAGGGGGATGTGTTTTGTTTTTGCAGAGATCTGACATGCACGGGTCTGAGGGTATCTCGCACGTGCCGTCGAACGACCAGCTTAGCGCGGGGGATCAAAGCGATTAAACCACATTGTGAGCCGGCTCCAGGGTGAGCCAGAGAATATGTTCGGCCCAGACGCGCGCGGAAGGGCGACTGGTATTCAGGCGATTGGCAATTTTGGTGGCTTGTGTTCTGTTCGCACTTTTTAACTTCAATTTTGGCTTTCATTTTCTTTTTCTCTTATTCGTTTAAGAATGTAAAAAAAAGATGAAATACAAAAACTGTGTAGCCAATTAAGACGAAGTTTGCTTGTAATAAGCTCTGCTGATTCCCTCTCGGGG
>NW_004798229.1:253831-260829 GCF_000002075.1 Aplysia californica | reverse complement strand
TTATCTGCATGCGCGTGTAGAGACCTATCTATCTATCTATCTATCTATCTATCTATCTATCTATCTATCTATCTATCTATCTATCTATCTATGTCGTCCGTATTTCCTGACTTCCCCTCCCTCAAGACCCCTTCTTTCGTTCCTAAAGAGGCAGAGTAATAATCACAAGAGCCCGTTGCGTCACCCAAACACAAGAAGCTCGTGACAAACACAAGTATGGCCTTCCCAGTGTGTGGCCGGAGTCGCTGTGCCTAAAAACAGTTCTTTCTTTGGCCAAAGTTCCATTTACGCCCAGGCGTCCGCACCAATTGTTGAGTACTTGAGAGTCATGCGTATGGTTCGTGACCTTTCGAGTACGTCACGATAGCTCTCGTCTCTTATAAGAACTTGCTCTAAGTATGACACGCCGACAGCGTTTGGGACTAACAGGTAGGCCAGAACAATGAGACGGCTTGAGTGCTTGGGTCCAGTTTTTTGCCATTGTTTTTTAATGTGGAACTTGAGGGTGGTTGGTGGATATGAGAGGACATAGAGAATGACCCTTGACTTCTTCGTCTCTTTACGGATCTGCCTTTGTTTGGATGTCAATGATTTCTGAACATGCTTTGTTCTTATATCCCGCATCCCCCCCCCCCCTGTTTTTCGGTTTGGCTTAGTTGAACTTTTCCAGTGTAGTTATTTTGTGATGTTTCCAGATAATTTATTTCGCGCATTCAGATGTGTGAAGAAATACAGGCGTTGTCTAGTCATAGTTGTTGGGGGTACAACTGCTTCCTCTATCGTTTCCGTCTACCAGTCTTGATTTTTAAAAAATCATCACCAAATAGTTGTTGTATTGTTGGTAGACTCCCCTTTACATTAAAAAATGTTTGGTAAGTGTTTGCATAAGGTCATATGGGCGCACGGGACAGCGCGGGACACATTAAACATCAGTTGGTAGGAAATTTTGAATTTTGCCCATGTAGCGGCAGAAGCCTACTCTTATCGATTTTCGAGTATCAAGGGATCTTTAGCTTGCGCAACCTTCACACAGGACCGCCGAGATTTTCGCCCTTATCCGAGAAGGCTAGGTGTAGATCTTTCCTACATAAGATCAGGGGTGTGGCTGGAAGACAGCAGTAAGAAGGCACCAAGGAGAAGCAGAAGAAAGACTGCGTAAAGAGTCAGAAGCTCAGAGGAAGGGGAAAAGGGGGTGAGGTGTCACTGTGGGGGCAGAAAGTGGAGACTCAAACACACGACGGAACATTGTTAGAGAGCCGCAAAGGATGTGGAATGAGAAAATTTTAGAGAAGCATTTTTTTCTGTCGATATCCGAATAATTCGAACCTGGGACCTATTGAATCAGAGACTAACAGCTTAACCTCTTTACCATGACCCCTCCCCCCCTCACCTTTATTTAAACTAAATTTTAAAAAGCAAACCGTGATCTAATTACGTTCATGTCGTGGGCGGCGTTGTGTGATCCAGATGGACTTTGCTAGTTCAGAAGTCCCAGTTTCCAGTTTCTCTCATCTGATCAGGTTAGCATCTGTCAGGGGTCATGCGACCCAGAAAAAAAATGTAGGTTTGTTACTGCTAAACAAATTTGGTATCTTATTTAAGAATTGTAACCTCCGACTTATTATAGTGACTGGAAATCGTTATGCTAAGCACGTGCGAAAAAACGGCGTGATTCAAGTTTAATTTTAGAAGCATGTTTATTTTTTTCCTGGTGTGCGGTGCAACTTTTGATATAATGTACTGTCAAAGTGAGTTTGCTACATCTTTAACGTTTTCACTCATAGACTACGCAAACACCACGTTTCAGAAGCCATTCGCTGTTTATAATGCCTATAATAATAGCTTACTTGCACAGGATATTATTACAATGTATTATTATAATGAGTTTCCGCTCAATTAATGTTATTGTGTTCGAAATACACAAGCATGCCACCGTGTCTCTCTGCTCCTAAAGTCGAGTCGAAAAAGGTGTGTAAAGCTTAGAATATTTCGGTCCAGATCCATGTTCTTCGTCCCTCATATAAGGATTGTGTACCTTTTGGAGACTTTCTGTGGCTCATTGAAGCTTATAAAGGTGTGCGGTGCAAACTTTTGATATAATGTACTGTCATAGTGAGTTTGCTACGTTTTTAACGTTTTCACTCATAGACTACGCAAACACCACGTTTCAGAAGCCATTCGCTGTTTGTTTTGTTTGTTTAGTATAGGGTTTTACGGCGCTCGCAACTGCATAAGGTCTTATGAGCGCGCGGGACACACCTAATATTTTCAGTTGGTAGGAAATTTTGAATTTTGCCCGGGTGGCGGCCGAAGCCTACTCTTGTCGATTTTAGACCACCAAGGGATCTTTAACGTGCGCAACTTGCACACGGGCCCTCCGAGATTTTTCACCCTTGTCCGAGAAGGCTAGGTGTAGATCTTTCCTACCAGAAGATCAGGGGTGTGGCAGACAGACAGCAGTTAGGGGGAGCCAAGGAGTAGCAGTAGAAAGGCTGCAGAAAGAGTCAGGAGTCCAGAGGAGGGGGCAAAGGAGGTGAGGGGGTGGGGGCAGAAAGTGGAAATGAAAGCAGACAACAGAACATTGTTAGAGATCAGGAAAGGATGTGAAAGGAGACAATTTTAGAGAAGAAAATTTTTTGGTCGCTACCCGGAATCGAACCCGGGACCTTTGAATGAGAGGCCAACACCTTAACCTCTAGGCCACGAGAGCCCCCCATTCGCTGTTTATAATGCCTATAATATAATAGCTTACTTACACAGGATATTATTAAAATTTATTATTATAATGAGTTTCCGCTCAATTAATGTTAGTGTGTTCGAAATACACAAGCATGCCACCGTGTCTCTCTGCTCCTAAAGTCGAGTCGAAAAAGTTAGGTGTGTAAAGCTTAGAATACTTCTGTCCAGATCCATGTTCTTCGTCCCTCATATAAGGATTGTGTACCTTTTGGAGACTTTCTGTGGCTCATTGAAGCTGTTTCTAAATAAAAAAAACCCTTCTCGAAAGAAACAAACACTACACTCTGTACATATGTTCTTTTAGCTTTCATGGACACGCTAAATTTGATCCCCAAGATTGCACAAGGACAAAATGCTTTACAACTTAAAAAAGTAAATGTAAAATATATTTTTTGTTGTTGTTAATAATATGCAGATCACGATTCGCTAACTGTGTATCAAAATATTTCTTTTTTTTCTTACAAACAGACAACACTATATCTCACTATTTTTACCTTTCTTTCTTTCGGAATTTCCTTACGCGACACTGTAATAGCTTTTTAGAATAAAATTAAATCGTCAAAAAGTTTTTTTCCAGCCAGTGACATAAAGATACGATATGATTTTCGTGTCACCTTTTCTAAGCTGATTCTATGTGCATTATTTTTTATATCATGTAAAAGCAACCACGCGAAACAGAGAGCCATTGTGATATTTATGTGTAACAAATCGACCCTTTGATGATCGCACAAAACGTATCCCCTACATGAATTACATGTAATTTGTACACATGCATCAATGATTGAGATGTGGATTAGAGTTAAGAGAGTGAATGAGACTGCAGACTTGCTCAAGAAAGATGCTGACTTGACAATTAAAAACAAATAGAGAAACAGACAGACAAACAGATAGATACACTGACAGGCAGACACACAGAATAGCTGCAGCTAGTACCGTCTACTGTCATTATGGCATCTGCACCAAAGCTGACATGAACTAAAAAGGTAATAGCAATGATGACAATAATATCGATGACAGAACGTTGATAACCCTGTTCTTGTCCCCAATCCCAAAAGAGTGACCCCCCCCTCACCCCCGTCCTTACACAATAACATTGCCAACACACTTGATTCCAAATGACATTGGCAAAACAATATTGCTCTCACCAAAAGAAACATTCAAAGAAAGAATAAAGAAAATGATAACAAACACCAATTTAAACAAACTGCATGTTCTGGGGGCAAAGATGACAAAATTTTAATATGATTATTTCAAAAAGATATTGTTTCATTTTCTTCAAGAATGTCAAAAGAACCTTCTCCAAAGCTCAGCGTAGACCTACATTATGAACGGAAAAATTGCTGTATACCTATACTGTAAATGGAATCTGTACGAAACCTACAGTAGACTCATATTATAAATGTAATATGTACAAAAATCATCGTAGTTCTCTGTTGTGATGGGATCTGTATAAAGATCCAAGTTGAGCTACATTGTGAACGGAATCTGTACAAAGATCGCCCTAGAGCTACGTCGTGAATGAAATCTGAACGAAGTCACCCCATTCTGACCCTCACCGAAGGAATTGGGTAACCTGCGGGACAAAAAGGTGCCTACGACGACCACGAGTTTGCTCTTAACCTACTTCAAATGGCCAGCCGTTATGGGGATGACGCCCGAGGGTAGATACGGCAGTTTGTGAAAACCCATTGACCACTGTCCGTTCCCCCGCTGAAAAGGGCCCAGCAACACTCGGCGACAAACTTCCCTGTGTGAGAGAGGCCACTGTTGTTTTGTCACCAAGTGCCTTTGCTAATCAAACATGGCGCCGGGGTGTTAGAGTAAATACATCGCACTCCAAGACTTCGTTCTGGGTCTACGCTCATAATTTCGGGACGTATCAAGAAAGAGAGATTGAGATTTGGTATTATGAACGTATAACAGGGTGAGGTATAACAATCGCTGTTTTGCGTGGTCGGCGAGTTAGCGTTACATTTTGACTGAACAGAAAGCAACACTTTTCTATAGGGGTCGAAGGGAGGTATTTTGTCACCGTACTCAGTGAGAGATCGAAACAAAGTGAGAAAGGTCCCAGGAAACAAGAGTGAAGATAAAAGTGACGTGAGGGAACGAAAGACATTATCGTGGATACGCGATACTGACTACCGGCTGCTGTAAAGAAAGGTAATAATTGCTTTCCACAGCGTGGGTAGAGCCGCTGGTAAACCTTCCTCCCCCCACCTCCCCTTTCTCCTATTCCTTCCCTATGATCGCTTGAAGAGGCAGACACTTGTATTAAAAGTCGAATCTGCTTGGTCGGGTAGCGATCGAAAACCATGCAGACTAAAGCTCACACACCAGAACATCCGACAAAATGTTTTTGTTTTTTTAATTCATTAACCAGCGAAACAGTAACTAGAAGAATACCTTTTTTGACTCGATTCCAGGCTCATACTTCGTCCTCTCTTGCAGAGTAATTAAGCTGTTGGCAAATAGAATTCTAAGTGAGAGTCAAACAGCTCACAGTGTCATTGATCCGGCACAACTTCATTCAAAGGAATAATGTTCCAACAGTCGGAAATCCCTTAAACGTTGTCAGGATCTACGAGAGAGTAAGTAAACCCACACGACTTGTGACAGTAGTGGGTTAAATCTGATGAACATTGAGTCCACCTTAGGAACTACAACCCCCCCCCCCCAACCCTATCCCCACATAAAACCATAAAATCCAAACAAACACAAAACAAAACGAAACAAAAACGTTTATGATACGAGAATTATCATCAGGTAGTCAAACTAGTACTAACTTTGACCTCGAATCAGTTAAGTCTGTATAGAATGGAAGTAAGGCGCCAAAGCAGATTTACTAAGAACCGGACAAGTTTTCGTACAATCCTGCTTGGTTAGCTCGGGATCTCGACTCTTTCTGCGGCCTGTGCGTCTCTCGTCAGAGAGAACAGATTCTGCTTCCGGTAAGAGGGAATAATTATACGATTTGCCAGCTCAATAAAGCTGACAGCGAGCGTCATGGTGTTTTATAATCGCAGACACCTCTATCGAATCACTGCAGTCGTGTAGGTCTGCACGATTTGATGTAGTTGGTATCGATGTTTACTTAAATAAATCTTTTTTTTTTTTTTTTGCCAACATTTTTTGTAATACAGGAATGTGTTCGTCTCGTGATACACTATTTATAGAATAGGTAAATACGTCCCGGATGCTATTTTCTGCTTGCAAAATGGTCGCCAGCGCTCACTTTCAATTCACAACATTCTGTTTTTGTGTGAAGAAAAAATAGACGAAAACAAAAACACACAGAATTCCACGGACAGCCGGAACTATTTGAGGCATGAGACATTGTTTTTTTTGTTTTTGAGACTCGAAACGTGGGACGGGTGTCTAAACTTGACAGAGGTAAAAATCATGGATAGAAATGAGGTCAAGTTGAACAAAGTCGTCTTCTATTTCCATAAGTCATTCATCACAGAAATGAACAAATAAAATTCTATATTTTACAGCATTTTGCTTTAAATACCAACAACATTGTTAGACTACAAAAATAGCAGACCCCCCCCCGAAAACCCCCCCCCCAAAAAAACCCAACAACAACAACAAGCAAATAACACACACTAACAAACAAAAACAACCCACACACATATATACATACATACATACACAAAAATACAGGGGGAGGGGGGGATAAGTACTCTGCTTTCTACATCATATTTTGTGTGTCTTGAAGGCCAGAGCATTTATACATAGTTAATGACAAAACAAAGTCAAAACAGAACGCCCCCCCCCCCCTCAAAAAGGGCAGTGCTACTGACTGAAATTGTTTTAAAGCCATTCCCAAAGGGGGGATATTAACATGTTCTTATGCACAGTAGAATTGTAAATTAGCTAATTTATCAATGTCATGCTCATTTGTGCCGGAACAACATAGGGGTGACTGCTGCTTTTTCTTTGCTCATCCTTACTATCGTCATATTCCCTCTACTTCTTTTGTCACTCTCTTGTAAACTGTTATTTCCGGGGTGCCTTGATAGTCGAAGAAGGTTTTGTGCTGTTGAGGCTAGAGAGGTGAACAGAGTAAGCCTGATTCTCCGTGTAGACTTCTCTGTTGACATCCACCCCTTGGCGCTCACGTGACCTTTTGCAGTTTCGAGCGCCGAAAAAAACTTTACTAAAACTAAAAACTAAAAACTGAAAAAACAAAAACAGAACACAGCATAATAACATACTAAGAAGGATTGGGTGAATTTGGGACGATGGAGGGGGGG
>NW_004798229.1:252254-253499 GCF_000002075.1 Aplysia californica | reverse complement strand
AGAGAGAGAGAGAGAGAGAGAGAGAGAGAGAGGGGGGGGGCATCAGTGATAGGTCTTTACCATTTCACTGCTATGCAGAGGTATGCACTCTCTTGTTATCTCCCAAACTTGTTCTCTGCCATGTTTTCTTCTGGTTGATAGAGGGCATTCTAGGTGTACAGGTATTTCCAACTCGTACAGTTGATTATTCTCTCAACAATGAGAAACGTATTATGGCTTTGTTTAAAACACTTGAACGAATATCTAATCTTCTCTGAACAAATTTTGCGGAAATGTAACAGCACTGAAAGGGTTAAAATAATTACGTTTTGTACGGCGGGTAATAATATATTGCATTTTAAAGCGTTCTATCCCATACTGAGTTTTACACAAATCACATAATCACTCACACAAGAAGAAATATTTCACAGAAACAAGAAAAACCGGTTCAACCTCATAAAGAAGAACTTTCACAACCATACATTAACTATACTTGTACTACACGAAATGATATACGTATATTAAAAAATCAGAACTTACTAACACAATATAACTAACAATTAAACAAATGAGTCTTTAGCAAAACGAGAAAAAGAACAAGAAGAGCCGAAATATCTTCATCTTGAGCGACTTCGTGATCTTGGAATCGGATGGGGCGCCAGCAGAAGTTCAAGACTTAGTGGGAGGAGCAGAAGGCTATGGAATCAACCATTGCTTGGAACCGTCAGCCTCTACACACTTCGAGATGTGCTTCTTCAGGGGACGGAGGGCTTATGGGGATGCCCTTGAGCAGTGATGTCGGTCCTTCACACAAGTAAACACAAGTAAACAAGTAAGTCTTGAGCAATCGCTTAAACCTATAGAAATTTCAATGAAAACTCATTGGGTTTTTTTCCAACTAGATAAACGTCTTATTACAATTATATTAACCTTTTAAGCGTATGGAAAAGATGGAAAAGGAGTAACGACTTATTTGATGTTCGGACTCTTGGCTACATGACTGGACATTAGAATTAGACTGAATGAACATTTAGAGAGAGAGAACAAACACAGCATCGCTGACACCCACACCCCCACCTCTTTGGCATCATGTTGTCCTCGGTGGCCTAGTGGTTAGGCTCTCGGACTTGCAACCGTAAGGTCGTGGGTTCGAATCCGGTCAGGGACCCACGCTGTGTCCTTGGGAAAGGCACTTTACACGAATTGTCCTCACTTTACCCAGGTGGGAATGGGTAACCAGCTATAGACAGTGAAAGATCTTGTCAG
>NW_004798229.1:250681-251864 GCF_000002075.1 Aplysia californica | reverse complement strand
CCCCGAAACTAAACGAGACGAGATGAAACAAAACCAAAGAAAACAAAAACAGTGTCACGGGAAAAAAACGCTACAGCTATCTCCCGGTACAAAAATAACTGTGGGGTGCTTGGATAGAAGCCAAAGGGTTGCCTCATTTGAATAACGTTACAGATCCTTTGGTACTTGACATTTGCAGCCCCGTGTGCCGGAGTCCTTGGGTTATTTATCGACCTTCTAGAACAATTATCTCGTTCACGTCACAAATAATCGAGTAAATAACAAGGTGCTTCAATAAAGTTCAAAAGATCTGCAGCATACATACACTTCATATGCTGGACAAATTTTCTGCTATCCTTTAATGTGAAATAAAAGGCAATTTTGACAATGGATGGCGAGGTCATTCAACTAAGTAATTATTTGGGAATCCATTTGTCTTATAATCGTGGAATAGCTGTGACCTTATTTTGTATGGTGGTAAACTTGAAAATAAGAAAAGAAAAGCCAAACGTATACTGAGTTAATCAGCGAGCGATAAGATCAAATGCGTAGCTCAAATGTATATTAGATAGGAAACATTGCGCTACCCACAAAAGAACAATTCGAGTAGTGAAAAGTCAAAGTTGTTTATAGGTTCCCTTCAGAGAAGTACATTAACTTGTGTGTATACAAGAAATCGTGTTACTTGTTTAAAAAAGAAAAAAAAAAAAAACCCTAACAAAACAAAATTAAAAATATAAGCAGCAACAAAAACTGTCACTTTGATTGCTGCATTTTTATTGCCTTTGAGGAGAACACTTATCAGAGGCACACATCCCCATCCTTTTAAGCACTTGTTACATTTTTTTTTCTTTTAAAGACAGTGCAGCTCCAGAACAAGCCGTTACGTCGGCGGAGAGTTTGGCGCCCTTCACAGAACTTGGATAACCGAAAACATTTTTTCTTTATCTCAAGGGTTATCCCCCTCTCTCTCTCTCTATCTGTCTCTCTCTGTCTCTCTCTCTGTCTCTCTCTCTCTGCCAGTCTGTCTGTCTGTCTGTCTCTCTCTCGTTGTCTCTCTCTCTCTCTCTCTTTCTCTCTCTTTACGTCGGCGGGGAGTTTGGCGCCCTTCACAGAACTTGGATAATCGAAAACATTTTTTCTTTATCGCAAGGGTTATCCTCCCGCTCTCTCTCTCTCTCTCTCTCTCTCTCTCTCTCTCTCT
>NW_004798229.1:244859-248415 GCF_000002075.1 Aplysia californica | reverse complement strand
CAAACACACACATATACACACACACACACATTCGCTCATGTACACACACACACACACACACGCACACACACACACACACACTTAAACGCACACACACAAAACACACAAACACACACACACTCACACGTAAACACACACACACACACACACACACACACACACACAAATACATAACCACTGGTATAGATACTATGAAAAGCGAGCACCAGTCATATGTTTTGAAAATCAATAACTGTCTTCAATTTCTTTGGGTACGGGGGAGCAGTTCACTCTCTACTTGTTGAAACTCCAGTCTGTATTAATTTACTGCCTTCTTCAGAAATTATCAGGTGGAAGGCGTTCATAATATTATTGAAGAGTTTTCCTGTATACGCACTACGTAAAACGAACTTTGCGGGAAATAATTCACTGTCATTTTATCTCTCTGTTGTGGAAGGCCCTATTTTTAAGCCGTTGCAGAAAGGGCCTTATATATTAAAGTAGTAAACGGGTGGTGGTTGGGGTGGGGTAGAGGGTGGAGGCAGGGTGAGTCAAGGGGTTGAGAAGGGAAAAGTGGCAGGGGGTGTAACTGTGAAAGAGACATGAATGGGAAACCGTTTGGTGATATTTGTAGACAAACGAAGATAAAAGGATGATGTGTTCTCTCTTTGCGTCCTCCCTCGCTACCCCTCACCCCTCCCCTCCCCCCTATTTCTCCCCTTTAATATAACAATAATAAAAGCAAAGCAATGTCGTAAATGAAAGCACCATTTGTTTTCAAGAAGACTACTCCCCCCTCCACTCTCTCCCTCTCTCTCTCTCTCTCTCTCTCTCTCTCTCTCTCTCTCTCCTCATCCTCCTCCTCCTCCTCCTCCTCTCTTCCCTCATTTCCACCGGTTCTCTTCCCGAGTCTGATGTGCGAAGAACCAAAGGTGGGCTTGTTTATGCTTCATGTGTGTGGCTGCAAGTCGAGCATATACATGTATTTATCATTATGTTTTCCAATGTCGATGGTACGCTTGAAGATATGTTAGTTTGAGTCTGTTCACGAGAGTTAGAAAGTACACACAAATTCGTATCTGTCCTAATTCTGCCATTTGTCTCTAGTCTCTGTTCGGATTTGTTTCCGTAATTGCTTCCACCTTCACTCCTCGACGTCTCCTAGTCGGGTCAAGTGTGGCAGTTCTGAAAACCTGAAGATTTCTTAGTGGTTTATGTAGAAAGCAAGCCGATAAAAGACATCCTTTTATGTTGAGTTAGAGGGAAAGACAATCTACCTCCTCTAAAACTACCGCCCAGGCAAAATTGACAAACGCGCTGATGTAAGATCGTCTGTTAAGACGTAAAAAGCCATAAGATGGAAATGTCACACCATTTTACTTGGTTGCTGAAATCTTGCTCGGAGCCCCTGTCTTTGTAGATCTCTTGTGGCACGCGTTCGTACCTACAAACCCGATTGGTTCTCTTGATGGTGACTTGAACCCTCCTGATCTGATTATTTCGTAGCAAACTGACCCTTCGAAATTCCAGAACAACCTTCGCTCTGTCGAACCCCTTCTCCTACGTTTTAGAGAGGAACACACACCTCCAAATTCCAGTTTTTGCTTCCTTTAACGAAAAATAAACCCCAAAACATTTAAGTTCCATACTAGCAGTAAAGGATGTGCTGCACGATACAGATTTTTACTAATTTATTGGTGGAGTATAACTCACAGTCATGAGGATACCGAGGCTTGGGAATACCACAGCCATTCTAAGCAACCCTGATGTGTTAAACTATTTTACATCATTTTGTCTGTGGGAACTAAAACACAACCCCACCCCCATTCGACACACGCACAGTACCCAAGCACACACTGTCATTTAAACACACAAACAAACATGCACGTCTAACAGTCTGGCAGGAAATAAATAGAAAAGCAATAAAATGCAGTCTACTTTGAGGAATTAAAACACTTATTACACATAGAGCAGGCGCGGTTCGTCCATAGACCACGGTTGTGCAGTGCCGCCCATATTTTTAAAAAAAATTAATGTTCTATTACGAAAAGCATCCGCAAACATAAAATAAAAGAAGTCAGAAACAAACACTTGCAAAATATTATTTCAAAACAAGGTCGCCACTGGCGCCCTGACTATCATTTCTGTGTCAAAAGCGCTGTAAAACAACTACTATGCCATGCCAAAGTCCACGCGCTTTAACTAAACATAATTGGATATTCAACAGTGGTAACCTGACCTATAAATTGCTCTTTGGGATAACCCAAACGATGACGACACTCGTAGAGAGTTTGGCGGTACATTGATATTAATAAGACGAAACATAGCCCACAGTAGGCAGTCTAAAAATAAACGCAATAGACTGCACACTATTCTATGCCAAAATTATGTGATCCCCTGAGCAATTCAGCTGAGTGCTCAGGTGAATTGTGTTTGGTTCATTGGCTTGCCACTATTTTAAGCGACTCTGTGACCGTGAACCTGAGAGAGGTGAATGTGACATGCTTAAGTCACCGTCCTGCGTCCTGTGAGTTGTGCCTTTGAATTGTTTCATTGTGGAGTGGTGAAATTTATTACTTGAGTGTTCAGTTCCACAGCAGGATGAAGAAACTGATGTTTAGCTTTCAAACAAATTTAGTTCTAGAAATCAAAAGCGACAATCCATTTACTATGCCCTTGACTATCTTAAACCTGCTATTGCTTAATTGTGCACGTCCACTTTTTAACCCCACGAGCCGCCCCTGACATAGAGAGACAGTTGCGAATTAATAACATTAAAAGACAATCGTGGTAAGTTAGAACATTGGCACAACACAGGAAAGACAGAATTAGAACAGACCAGAACAAAACCCTAAGTAGCACAGACCAAAGCACAGACTGATATGCTGCAGATCTCACGTGTTGATACGAGTTTAAGTAAACAATCCAAATAAGCAAGCGCTTGAAACAGAAATCTTTCACTACTTCAACTTTACGGTTTTATTGCCGTCGTTAAGCATATATACATTGACAGGGCCAACGAACATGCGGTCTATTTAGATTATTAAGTCTTGTGAAAAAGGGCACAGTTGCCGGCGTTACACATCGCCTGTCGTGTGAAATTTTGTGTTTCATTCATTCGACAAAGTATGTGTTCAGATTTCCGTAACTGAACGTCTTCAAGGGGACGGCCTAAAAGTTGAGTGTGTTTGCGAACCTTTCCCAGCCACCTGTGGTAAGCAAAGAGATTGACAGGGTGGTCCAAAATGTTTGCATACATGGGGAAAATAAACATGAAGAACACTGGAAAGGCTCGTTTGGTTCAGTTTTTTTAAAAGAATAGAACGAGACTGCTTGTGAGGGTAGCATACCAGTTAATAGAAATAAATAAAACATGCTCATTTTTAAAGCAGCGAAACCAGTTTCTATTTGGTCAGAAGCGTGTTAATCCTCCTGTGAAGAATAGTTTAGGCCAGAGGTTCTACAATTCTTCAAAAGTATCGTATTCTGATGAGAGAAATATTGTGTATATACCCCTTCCTAATAATACGACAACTAAAAAAAACAAACGAAATTACACACACACACACACACACAC
>NW_004798229.1:241646-242808 GCF_000002075.1 Aplysia californica | reverse complement strand
AGAGAGAGAGAGAGAGAGAGAGAGAGAGAGAGAGAGAGCAATGGCTCATTATTATAACTAGTTAAAGTACCCGTTCTACGAACGGAATAAAAATGAAGAAGTATTTGGAAAGTTAAGAGGAGGAAAAAGACTGAAAATAGTGAAAACAGGAAAGTTCCAACTCAATCACTTTAAAAAAAAAGAGAGTTAGGCTTACATGCCAATTGTTGCTTCCTAGAAGAACCTAATCTAGATTCTAGATCTAGCCTAGTTCTCGAAGGATTATAAAGACCTAGGCCAATACTTGACAGAAGGAGATAGATCTAAGTTAGAAATTCACATTTTTAACAACCGACAGGCGTCCCAGATGGCCTAGAATTCTACATCTATTCACAGCAGGAAAAATCCACTTTCAATAATACTTTCATAATTCTAAACCTCGATTCACCGACATCCTAGTTCTAGACTCTAGATCTATTCACAGCAGGAAAAAAATCCACGTTCAATATTTTCATCATTTTAAAAATCTCGATCTAAGATTCACATATATAGATCTAGCCTAGATATCTAGAACTAGATCTTATAATCTGTAATGCAAAGCAAGAAAAATCCACCTTCAATATTCAATAGGTTATTGAAATATCGCAGATCTAGATTTTACTTTGATTTCATTATTCTTCTTGATCTCAATTTAGATGTAGATTCTAGATCTCATCTAAACACTGTGCACAAAATGCACTCATCCTTCGGCGTGTGCTCTAAATCCACTACAGGGGAAATCTACTTTCAATACTTTTATGATTTGTTACCTTGATCTAGATTAGATATTAGATCTAGACATAGATCTACACACGAGCACACTGAACACAAAATATTCTTCGGCGCAGTTCGGTGTGCGCGCTAAATCCACTGCAGGAGAAATCTACTTTCAATACTTTCATGATTTTTTTTATCTTGATCTAGATATTAGATCTAGATATACACTCACATGCGACTACACGCAGGGCGTAAACCAGGCTACGATTGGCTGAACCTTTGACTTTGACCCATGAATACATTAAGTAGGCCTACGGTAGGCTACTCTTAGCACTTTCGATGACACTCTCCCTGTCACTCTCAACACCCTCCCTCTGTAGTGATTTCTGGCCTCCTCTATCCCTTCCTTTCTCTCTCTCTCTCTCTC
>NW_004798229.1:236772-239407 GCF_000002075.1 Aplysia californica | reverse complement strand
TGATCTACCCAAACCCCAAAAGGACCGAGATGAAGGCCTAATGGTTTACGAGAGCAATGAGCCAGATATCCAATCCCCATAACTCGCAGCGGCCCACACCGTCCTAAGACTCTCAGAGCTGGCCCTTGTGAGAGCCCAGGCTAGAGAGGCCTCTATAAAGCTGCCAATGACGTCACAAGCCTCATGGCGTCTCCAGGTGCACACCGTGATAAAATGCCCACTCGAAAAACGGCTCGAGAACAGATAAAGTTTACAACACAGCGGGAAATTCGCCTCGCCCTTACGCCCTTTGTTTCCTAGTCTGACGACTGTCGTAAATTTAAAAAGAACTGTCGACTGCACTGATTCGTTTTGCACGACTGCTTTTCGAACGTCACTTTTCAGAAGTTATTAACACACACGCTTGTGAAGTATTTTTAGAGTGGCTTACACCAACGTACGCTGATACAATACGTATGTTGACAGGAACATGACAATACAAAACAAAGCAGAGCATAGTCAATGTTCAAATTTCAAGTTTTACAAGCCAGCGGCTTAAAGCCAACTCTTATGTTGATATTTTGAAAAATTGATTCTTTTTTTACTGACATGTATAACATTGACAGGATGGTAGTTAGAAAAGCTGCCGTCACACCGCTTGTTTTGTTGGGGTCACAGGAGACCGTAATACGTAGGACTCGGAGTCGAGTCTTAAACGGGATGCTCTTAAAAATGGATTGTTTTGGAAAGTTTTCATGGCGCTCACTCGCCCTTTTAGCAAAACGTATCGGCGATGGATGTTATGGTGGAGGTCCTGTTCCTCCTCCTAAATAATATTCTCGTGCAATACAATACTTTCTGAAGTATGGGCATACATATAAGTTCCTCAGTCGTAAACCCCTTTATCGTTAGCAATTAGGCGAGCTTTGATGTTGGCGTGGCTTTTTATTTTCTTCATAAATTTTAAAAAGCCAGTCTGGACATCTGACTTGCGAAAGAATTACGATTAACAAATAGTATGAATATTTAACCTGGCCTGGGCGACAAAAATAACACCCGATGACTGGCAACGAGCTGTCACTATACCTATTTGGAAAAAGAAAAGCAACAAAAGAGGCTGTGGAACCTACAGAGGAATATCCCTTCTCAGATATGTAGGCAAAATGTTTGCCAAGATACTGGAAATGAGAATGAGACCAATTGTGGAGACTCAACTCAGTGAATCCCTGTTTGGCTTCAGAAAAGGCAGGGGGTCTACTGACGCTATTTTTGCATTAAGACAGTTGTGTGAGACTGTCGCCATTGCACATTGCAAAGACCTCAATATCGTCTTCGTCGATCAGGAAAAGGAGTTTGGCCGGATAGACAGATGTTAACTTTGGGAAGTCTTGGAGGAATATGGTGTAAGAGGACAATTGCTGGAGATAATCATGGCACTTTATAAAATCACCCTGTGTTCCGTAAGATCAACAGAAGGACTCTCTCCGCTTCTCTTCATCACTTACAGGGATAAGATCACGAAAGCACCAAATGACAACATCACTGAACTGAACGAGCTTCTATTTTCTAATGACCAGATTATAGTAAATACAGATGAAAAGGAATTACAAAAACACACAACAAAACTAAATGAGGAATGTAAACACCTGAACATGAAAATCTACATCTCGAAAACAGAAGTTATGAAGGTCAGAAGAAACCCAGGGAAACTCAACATTCTTATTGATGGAACACAGCTCCAACAAGTAGAGAAATTTCACACGAAATGGGCGTATGGACAAAGAAATAGAAACAAGAACTATGAAGGCAAATGCAGTGACCTACCAGCTAGCACCCCTGCTCAGTCACAAGAACATCCCAACCGAAGTGAAATCCAAGCTCATCAATACCATCTCCAAACCCACATTAACATACCAGTGCCAAATATAGTCTCTAAACAAGGAAAGAGAAAGAAAAATAAATGCATGCGAAATGAGGTGTCTCCGCAAAACCATCAACGTCTCCAGAAGAGACTGCATAAGAAACGAAACCATACGTCAACAAACTGGAATACCACCAGTTATAAAATTCATAGAGCGACAAAGAGTCAAATGGTTTGGACATCTAACCAGAATGCCCCAGAAACGACTAGCGTCTAGAGCTTACAACACCAGAGAATTCGACTTCAAGTCAAAAGGAAGACCAAGAAAGACCTGGCTGGATGGGGTTAAAAAGGTTCTGGATCAACATAATATGTCTATTACAGATGCTATACACCTAGCACAGGACCGAAACGTGCACCTCCCCTCGTCATCATAAGGATACAAGAAGAAGGACAAAGTAAAAGTAAAAGTGAATAGTCTGATGTTAGGGTTCTGCCGAAAGCTCAGTCATTTGAAAACACATATATTATATGCAAACATGTACACAACTGTCTCATCATGTTTCAACAGAGATCAACAGATATGGAGAGAGAGAGAGTGAGAGAGAGAGAGAGAGAGAGAGAGAGAGAGAAAGAGAGAGAGAGAGAAAGAGAGAAAGAGAGCGAGCCAGAGATAAGAAGAGAGATAGAGGGAGATGAGAAGAGGTAGAGACAGAAATAGAGAGAGACACAGAAAGAGAAACGAGGGAGAGTAACACATACATACACACACACACACACACACACACAGGAAGA
>NW_004798229.1:233196-236400 GCF_000002075.1 Aplysia californica | reverse complement strand
CCCAGTTTGGAAGTCCCCTTAGGCAGGCAGACCCAAGTGTTGGCCCCTCGGCCCCCACACATGATGCACCCAACGACCCTCACACTGAAAAGACCCACAAGAAGCTCAACCTCGCCACCTCACCGAAACCATACACACAATGTCACTCAATGAAGCAACCCATGAATGGAAAGGTTCCTCTAGGTGGTGCGAATAAGGGTTACTCTTGAAGACTAAATCGACCGCGCATGGCGTGGAATTTCTCCAAAAGTTGAGGTCTCAGAATAATTTAACCTCTCTTTCGATAAATAAATTAGAGAGGTTGGGTGGTTTCCTCCCACCCCCTTGACTGTTTATGCACTAATCTGTCGACCAGGAAGCACTGGTTCTAGAAATTGACATAACAATGCACAAGGCTCTGGTAAATACATGGCAACAAAATAGTTCGAGGTATCCACTGCTTGTAATCACACTGTCTTTTTCATCGTTTGATGCAGATCAGGCGTTAGCAAAAGAGGAACTGATGCACAGTAATGACGTAGTGAAGACAGAGTTTATTCATATCATAGCAAGAAGTCCGCATTGGTAATACATGTATACATTGTATTTACACCTGTTACTACTTTTGTATACACCAACCCTTTCTCTCTACCCCCCCCCCCTTCCCAGCAAAATGACCGAATGGTTATTTTTTGTTTTCATATACGAAACGGTTATTTGTGCATTACCCTGTAGACCATATTGAACACGATAGTGTTTGAATATAATTTTTCTATGATGGAATGTACTAGCCAACATTAAAGGTTTTCGTTAAAGAAAAAAGAAATCTTTGTCATCCCTCACCTCTCCCCTGCCAATTTGATCGCCTGCTATCTCCTCCGCCCTATCCCTCTCCCAGCTTTTTGTCGTTGCTGTCACAGTGTGTAAAGAAGGATAACCCTTTTAAAAGGTAATAACTCGGTCATGTTTTCACCAGTTTCCACAAGACTGAACAAATTAGAATTCAGTCAAGGGGAGGTTTAAATTGTCAACTTACCTGTTTGAAAAATATCAAGTTTCAAAATTTCAACCAAAATTGAGTAAAACAAACAAATGGCAACAACAACAACAACAACAACAACAACAACAACAACAACAACAACAACAACAACAACAACAACAACAACAACAACTTACATCGACCATAATGTGCATTGAAAGAGGAATTTATTTGAGGCTGACATTGTCAACAAATTCAGTGAAGGTTGTGGCTTTTTAAATTATTTGCTCCAGAAGTTGATCACTCCTCTTCTGAAAAGCTCGAAATACAGACGGCCCTGTGGCAAATCTTTGGAAACGATTCTTTGGACGTCCTGTTCAACATTGAGTTTCAACTGCTCCATTGTCTATGGGTTGTTTCCCTCGACTCTGTGTCTTTATAAAGACCAAAATAATAACATTGCACTTTGAATGGGTCATCCTTTTTCAACACACTGTCTATGGCAATGTCAGCTTTTGGTACATGTATTTTTGAACTTTTTGTGCATGATTAAGCATTAAAGTTGATTTTAAGAAGTAAAGTTTTACGTTTTACTCATTTTTTTAAAAATCAAAATTTTTTTTATTTAAGTCCACATTTTTCGAACAGCTTCATTGAATTTTATTTATTTCGAGTTTTCTTGAAATGGGTGCTAAGATGACCGAGTTATCCCTTCAAATGCGTTCTCTATTTTTTTAGACACCCGGTACATGTGAAATTCCTCCCCATTTTCAGTTGTACTTAGTGCTTATACTATGACACCCCCCCCCTCTCTCTCACCCACATACACAAATAAATACCACACACTGCATACCACTCGAACACACACACACACACACACACACACACACACACACACACACACACACACATACACACACACACACACACAAATGCACAGACTCATATACCACACACAGTCATTCTTGCCCACACGTACTTCTCACAGTCATCCCCACACAAACACACCATCAAAAACATCAGCACTGTTATAACTATCATAGCAATTATGAGCTTCTGTACATGTCTTACCCTCTCCCCCACTACCTTACTCCTTCCTTCATAAAAAAATGCCCCCCCTCCCCTCTTAAGATTAGCCCTTAGCCTATTCCCCATCCCCTCACCCTCACCCCCCACCCACGCCAACCCCCACCCTCCCTTTTTGCCCACCTTTCCCGCCCCTTGTCATTTTAGTTCTTGTGTTCGGGGCTGTGAAAAGGTGAAAAGAATCTCTAGCGTTTCACACCTGTGCCTGTCGGAATGAGGGAGCTGTTAAATGCGTTATGCGCCCGGGGAGAACTGACGAGCCGCCCTGGCATTGTGGTACTCCGAAGACTGTCGCCGAGGCGTCTTTTGTCGACCCCGCCTGAAGACCTCCGCTTCTGAGACCCGCCGATGTGGTGAACTTGGAAGGCCGAACCTGTTGGAGCTCGATAGCCAAGCTTCTCAAAACTGGAGCGCAGTATGGCTGAAGCTAATGAGTGATGAAGTGCGTTAATTTGTCGCGATGAGTGAGTTTTGAATGGTCGGGTTTCGTGTCTGTGAGGGAATAAAGGAGCGTCTTCGTCTACAAAAATGAAAAATGTCACCCCCAACCATCGCTATGCAAATAAAAAAAATTAATGAAACATTGATTGCAAATATTTTACGCCTCCAATATATATACTTAGGAGGCGGGCTGCTTCGATCCTGCTTGTGAAGGTCCACCTGGGTTGAGTGATTCACAGGACCCCGGCGCGCAGACGGAGATACTCGGTAAAATCACTTCCCCACTCAGGGAATCGAGCTCATGTTTTCTTTGAGCAGCTTTGGAGAGCCTTACCACAACACAACAAAATATGACAAACTATTGTGTCATCGTGAAGTAAAAGTAGGTATATGAGTTTAACGTCCTTATCAACACTATTTGGTTATTTAAAAGACGATACTTCTGAATATGACGTCCGTCTCCGATAGGTCCGTGTCAAATGGGTTGAGAGCCTTGAAAACTCCACAAAACGACCAGAGTTCAAGAACGCCCAGTCTGGGATTCGAAGCAAAGACATCCCCTCCATAGTGCAGCATGATGTTAAATGACTTAACGAAAGAAGATAGACAGACAGATATATAGATAGATAGATATATAGATAGATAGATAGATAGATAGAGAGAGAGATAGATAGATAGATAGATAGATAGATAGATAGATAGATAGATAGATAGATAGA
>NW_004798229.1:226076-229109 GCF_000002075.1 Aplysia californica | reverse complement strand
CGAAAACGAGCTCAACCACTGCATACCCCTGGTCTTCAAGAGAAATAAATTATTATTGAAACTCTAAAGCCCGTCCTGATCTTGTGTTCTGTGTTACGACTGAACACAATTTTGTGTTTTTTGGCTGGCCTTCGCCAACTCGATGAAAAGAACCCCGTTTTTCACTGAAATGCAAATCGAGATAATCTCCATTCACAACCGCGATCTTTTCAACGCTTGTTGGTATTGCAAAGTGATGTGAAATTAATCTAGTAATGCTGGAAGAACATGTGTGCTTCCGTAGACGAAAGAATGCCTTCAGTAAGTCACACATTTATTTATAGGAGAGAAAGAAAGTGCGCGGTCGACACAACTGTTGGCAATACAAGCAATTGTGTCAGTTGAAAAGGTTCCTGAAAAAGGAGCAATAATGCTGTGAGGGGAATCGGAGAAAATCTTCCAGAAAGGGTCAATGGCAGGTTGAGCCTTCTCGTAAAGATTACAGACACAAAGATCTTCACCCGTGTTTCTGGCCTGGAGCTTACTTGGTTTATTTGACTGGTGTTTGGTTTTAGCTGCATTGTTTTGTTTTTCTTTAAACCTACTGTAAATATCTGGTCAGTTTTCCTTCTTATATTTCGGATTCTGAATTGTTTTGTTTGAGTCTAAATCTCTTTCAACACACCATGAGCTATCTGTATAGTGCCTGCTCAAGATTTGACTTTGCTTAAAGCCAAATAGTTTACCATAAAAATTTCACGATGCCAATGCCATTGATCTACTATTTGTCAACAAATTAAAGTGTTTTGTAGTAGAAATGAACGGTTTTCATCTCGTCTAGTAGAGTCAGTAAAACGAAATATAAAGGATGACACCTTCATATAAAGTGCAGAAAGTGTTACATTTTCAAAACTCAATCATCTTCCTACCAGTCTAAGCAAAATCTGACAAAATGCCCGAAAGGAACTAACAGAAAATGTTTGTTCGTTTGTTTGTTAAGAGAAGTACATTCACAAAATTATGATGATTTAATGCTGGCACAAAGTAAAACAGACAGACAGACAGATACAACAGAGGAAAAGTAGAGAAATAGCACCTATAAGTGGCGCCCCCCCCCCCCACCTTTCCAACTACCTGCAGAATTTGTCATTGCTAGATATAGAACAAAGACAATACCATACTTTAAAATTGTGCGTGAATGAATGCATTATTTCCCAAGCCTTCTGAAATCCTACCCTTGTTTTTGTTCGGAAAATGCGAGCACTAGAGGCAAAAGTGGCTACTATTTAGTCACCAGGACATAAATCCACCCAAACTACACTGGCAACCACATCTTAGTTGCACTCTACATACCACTACCAGATTGTTATCCACTTATGTGATTACTATCATTAAACCCATTCACGGAAGTAGGACCAATTATATCGATGCCATTTGGAGGTTTTAGTATAGTCTCGATGTAGTCTTTTTCCGCTTTCACTTCCTAGCCGAAGCCAGAACGCCCACTGTCTTTATTCCCGAGAACACATTGGATAAAAGCACCTGATTCAGAAGGAACACTTATAATTATTTATTGTAGCATGACAAGTTAGCAAAATGGCCGCTCGTGGTGACGTGAGAAAAGGAACACACGTGACGTTTGTGACGACATGGTGACCGACTTCTCGCCTCGCTTCAGCGGAGCGCGTCACCTGTCCAGGCCAGCCTTCGGGCACGCTGGAACAAGGGAACTAACCGAAATAATTCAAGACTCAATCAAAGATCTACCCGTCGACCTTTCTTAGACAACATCGAGGAAAAAAAACACACAACACAAACAGGGGGCGGGGCTCTTCAGCAAAACACTCCGTGTAGCCCAGGATTCTTTTTTAACCACTGAAACAAAAGAGTTCTTGCATAGTGTAGCATGGCGTCAGCCACGCCCACACGTTTCTTTTCGTGAGGTTTTCCCCTCCCAATTCATTGTAAGATAAAGGAAATGAAAGCTTTGTTGTTTTTATGGCCGGAATTGTTATCTTTGTTTCTTGCGTTTCAAGCCGCGCTCCGTAGCTCATTACACCAAAGTTCTGTGCCCACAGCACGTGTAGTTTCCACCCTCGGGCTCTGAAAAGAGCCACTTTTCTCCAGCACATTGTGCGCTACTTGTAAAGAAGAATAGAAACAGCGAGGAAAGGCGTCATGAGCACACACACGGTCACACACACACACATACACACACACACACACACACACACACACACACACACTTACACACACACACACACACACACACACACACACACACACACACACACACAAACAGACACTCAACCAGGCCGGGATACTCGAGTTGAGCAGTGCTGAGATTGTTAAACAAAACCCCGCTAACCTACAAGGAAGCTAGGAGCCGGTAGCCAATTAAAACGAGAGGGGAACCCTTCCTTGAGATAGGCAAACTGTTTTGAAAACTCTTTCAGCGAGGACTGTCAATGACCGATGAACTTGTCACCGTCTATTGAAACGAAACAGAGGAGAAAAAATGTCTGCGAAGCCCTTACTCTCAGACACTTGAAGATTCGTTTTTGTCTTTCCCACGAGATACTCATCGTATTTTTGAGAGTTTTTTTCTTCACGCTTCTCTTCCTTTTCTTTCTTGGACCTTAATATCTGAAACAATCTTTACTTTTTTCCTTTACTTCTGTATACCAGGTTAGGTTGTATAACATAATTCTGTTGTTTTTTTTCAGCATGTGTTTTTTTTTAAATTTTGGTCTGCTGTAAGAATCTCTTTCTTGTGGGCAAAAAGGCCTGAAAGTGCTGTTGAATTGTTATGGCTTCTTAGCCAATCTCTTAGCCTTACACATACACAGACACAAGATAATACTAATATACATACAAATACACACACAGGGACACACACACATACACACTTACACACATACACACACACACACACATACTCTCTCTCTTTCTCTCCCTCTTTCTCTGTAGCTTTCTCCCTCTTTTTCCTTCTCTCTCTCTCTCTCTCTCTCTTTCTCTCCCCCCTCTCTCTCTTACATACACACACACACACAC
>NW_004798229.1:223752-225976 GCF_000002075.1 Aplysia californica | reverse complement strand
ACACACACACACACACACACACACACACACACACACACACACACACACACAAACATCTACACCCACATGATACTAACGTATTTTGGTTATGTATTACCTTCTTCCCAACGTAAACATATTAACGTTCTACATGATATAAAGCACTCACAAAAAATAGAGAAAGAGAGAAAGAAAGAACCCATCTAACAAACTAGAAAACACGAAGGGAAAGGCTAGGAAACAGACGAACAGGACTGGAAATCAATATCTTTTCTGTGCCGAACTTCGATCATTACCCTCCAAAGAAGCAGACGCCAAGTCTGTGCCAAGAACCGAGGTAGAGTCATTAGCCAGTTTCTCACTCCGACACTCGCTTTAACTCTTTTGCCCCTGCTACTACACAGTTATTGTATATTATGCTTTCTGTAGGACACTCGACAAATAACAAAACAAAACAAACAAAACAAACAAAAAATAAAGAAAAAATGTGGGCTTGGTGTCTGGGCAGTTGGTATAATGTTTGGTTGGTATGCGGAGGAACCTGGTTGTAATTCCCAATGGGAAGTTCAGGGACTTGAATTGTTATGGAGAGTTTTCAAGGCTCTCTGCCTACTTGCTTCTGTGCTGTGGGAGATGGAGGTCCATTTTGGAGGTACCACCTTTTAAATTATCACGTGACAGTGTTGAGTCTACACCACACCACACCACACCACACAGCAAGACACCATCCCCTCCCTCCCCTCCCATCCCCTCTCATCCCATCCCATTCCATACCTTACCATCCCATACCATCCCATACCATCCAATACCATCCCATACCATCTCATCCCATCCCATACCTTACATCCCATACCATCCCATACCATCCCATACCATACAATACCATACCATACCATACCATACCATACCATACCATACCATACCATACCATACCATATCATACCATACTAGAACATACCATACCATACCAGAACATATCATACCATACCATACCATACCATACCAGAACATACCATACCATACCATACCATGCCATCCCATACCATGAACATATCATACCATAATAATATAGTGTAAAGCGCATAGAGCCTGCTGTTGAGCGGGGATATGCGCTATACAAATGCTATTTATTATTATTTATACTATACCAGATCATACTACACCATACGAGAGGCGAGATGATTTCCAAAGTGCGATATGGAAGACGTGAATTCCACCGAGAAGGAGAATAACGCTGTCGACTAAAGATTATTGAAAGTTAAAGAGTTAAGAGGGTAAATAGGATTCACTCTAAGGCCGGTTGAGAGATGAAGTGATGTCACACAAAAAAACCCAACAACAAACAGACAGACAAACAACAACAACAACAACAACAACAACAACAACAACAACAACAACAACAACAACAAACCAGCAGTAACAAAAAAATAACCCCCACCCCAAAAAAGACCAGAAGTGGAAAAGGAAAAGAAAACGCACAACAGTTACAGAAAGTCAGACTAATAATTAAATTGTATATTATTTTTCAAATCAATTCTCTAACGTTGGGGGGTAGGGGGTAGAAATGCAATGGGTGTATCTATGGATATTTATTTCGAGGGCATACTTTTTAGTATGCGTCTGTATCTTGAACCATTTCATGTCGGCTTAATTTGGGAATTTGGGACACAATACATTCATCATTACACTGACGTGCGGACTCCCCAATCCCCAACGACCTTCGAGGCACTGTCAGATCCTATAATTTAGTAAGTTATCCAGCTTTGGGAATGCTGTCTAACGGTGAGTCAGACACTGCCCTTTGCAACATACCATGTATCCTTGCTCAGCGAATATTATAGCATGAGCTGGTTGGAAATATAGGCTCATTCGTGTTATAGAGCAAACATTATTGGTGGCATATGATCCGGAGAAGATATTCAAGAAAGTGAAGCTCACACACACTTCTGATAGGAAGTTAAATTTATAGTTTCATCGGAACAGAACAGAAGTGAATGAACTTGTGAGCTCAGAATACAGTATGCAAAGGTTTTAGGAAGCGATTACAGTTTAAGTGTGTAGGAGAGGATCGTTCTGTAAGATTTAGTCCACGAATGTGGAAAGATCTAGGTTTGCTAACCAACTCACGTACACCCCGTCATTGTCATTCTTATTACGAGTTTATTTATTTAATGACAGAATTAGATCGTACATGCTCACGTGTGTTACCGTTGTTCTCATTTCTCTCTATCTCTCCCTCTCCCCC
>NW_004798229.1:220366-223021 GCF_000002075.1 Aplysia californica | reverse complement strand
GTCTTCCTGTCCATTTCTATCTGTTTTCAATTCACGTACCCGTCTATTTACTTCAGGATTGTCTTCTCATTTCTTCAAATATCAAGGAAAAAAATACATGTATTTATGCCCAGTTTAAATAAGTATTACATCCCATGCAAAGTGTATGGCATCTGGGTGAAACCAGGCGCTCATAAAAAATACATGAAATCGAAGAAACAGATGTTTTCCCGCCTGTTGGGCTACCTTAATCGGATTTTTAATTTTTTTCTGCTTTTTGGCAGAAGGGTATTCGCATAAATTTCACAGACGCACTGGCGAACGCATGTGTGCGCACCATCTTCCCTAGTCTTTAACAATTTCTCTTCCTTTTTGAGATTCCTTTGAGGTTCAAATAGTGCGCCAATAGAATGGTCTCGTGAAGTTTGATTCTTCCCGGTTCCAATAAACTTTTTATCTGTTACCTCCTTTTTTTCCAAAACGTGCCAATGATATTAGTTTGGAAACCAACCGTTTGCTGCAAATAGTTGCTGCCAACTCTGTTCCCCTCACCCTTCCCTCGCTTTGAAACCCCCTTACGAAGATAAGAGATTAAAAAAACCCACCCGAAAAGCAAACAATACCAAAAAACCCCAAAACAAAACAAGAGCAAAAACAGCAACAACAACAACAACAACAAAAACAGCAACAACCAAACATCTCCCGCCGGCTCCAAAAGACACCCCCCCCCCCCCCACACAAACCCCCCCCCCCCCCCCCCAAACCAACGAAAAACCCAAACAACGATCAAACGCTTCCAAGGTAAATCGGGAAAAGTAGAAAAGAAAGCATAACCAATATTTAGAAACGACTAAGAATAAAAAACTGCAGATACAAAAATAGCACTCCCTCCCCCTTAAAATAAAAATAAAAATAGTCAAAACTTTAAAATATAATGACATTCAAAATCGATGACGTGCCATTCTGCATTTGGAATCAAGTATTCTCAATATGGCTTTGGGAATTTTTGCAGCTCAACACAATAAATGGTCACACATTGTGTTCATCAGCTCAAGCGAAATCGTTCTTCTCCAGGTCTGCCCCAAGAACTCGAGAGAGAAAAAGCTGTATGATAACAGCGCCAAACTTCATGGCTTTCTTTCCACCAATATTTAACTGTAGAAATAAAGCGTCCGTTTGTCGTGGTCAGGATCTCTGGGGGGTTTTTTTGGGCTCCTTGTTAAAATAAAAGCAGTTGCGATGTCTATGTGTAAAAGTGAGTTGTATTATTGTCCTAAAGCACTACCCACAGCAACTGTTTAAACTGTCCTTCATTGTTTAAATGAACCAAGCCAACACGATTATATTGATTAATTAATTAGGTTCCGAACAGCTTACTGGCCTGCATTGTCGCATGTTGCATAGCATTGTTTATTTCTTATCTTTAATTATGACTGATATGACTGAGCAATTTGATATTTGTTATCTTCATTGTTCTTTCCTAGGAATATTGTTTGCAGTGAATACAAGAACGATATAGACAATCTATACTTTTCCTGGTAAAAGTAAAGTAAACATTGAATATATTTGTCAGTCATGGAAAGCAGCAGCTGAGACCTCCCCTCTTGCCAATCTGGACGACATCTAGTGGGAAATTTGGTAGTTTTGGTGGTAGGTGAGGTATCACGTGGATTGTGACAGGTATTACCTTATTCCCCGCTCGGATATACTTTTAGGTGGGCGGTATGAAAAATGTTAGCCTTTAAGGTGGCAAAAAGCGGGCGCTGGGTATAAAACGATTGACAAGCAGTGTCGCAAAAGCTGATAGCACTTTCTTTCGCTTGTACTGCTCTGTGTCACAGTGCTCCAGTCGCTGCTATAACGTATTCTGAGATCAATCTCATGACAGGAGATAAAACTATTGGCAAATAATGCCGGGGTTATCAGTGACCCTGACCTTGGCCACAGACCAGAGGGCCGGAACGTGGCTTCAGCTGTTGACAGATCTGCCAAATTGGCCTTTGTCAACAAGGAGTTGCCAGCGAGCCAGGAAGAGGAAGTTCACAGACAAAGCATCCACTCTTGAACATGGCGCGCTTGTTTTCCTTCGCCAGTGCTGCCAAAATTATTTTGAAACGAGGCTCGGTTATTGTAGCTCACTGGGTAAGGAGAAGGTAAAAGAGTTGAGAACGTGGGTCAAATTTGCTCACATAAGTCTAAATATATTGTGAGATACATTGCTTTCAAATGATCTCATAAAACATGAAAATATGCCGGTCCTGGAAGAGAAGGATACGTATATCCGTGTCAAAACCAGTGACTTTTTTTTTTACATAAATGAGTCGGGTCAGATTTTGTTCCCTTTCCCTGAATATTTTCCATCTCAGATCAAAGTTGTTTTTTAAACTATCGCTATCAACAACAAGTAAAAAAATCCAACAACAACCTCCCCCCAAAAAACCCCCCAAAACAAAACAAAACAACAAACAAACCAAACCCAACCAAACAAACAAAAAAATAAAAAAAAAACAACAACAACAAAAACTAGTACCAAATGAAACGAAAAAGGTATTGTGTCAAAGAAAAAAACTCAGAAAATATTGCGCAACCACAGTCAGCAACCTCATGTAGAAGTCACAGAATACAATAACGGAGCACTTCTCTCCTCAAGGAGAAGGACAGGGAAAGGCCCGATAA
>NW_004798229.1:216838-219032 GCF_000002075.1 Aplysia californica | reverse complement strand
GGGGGGGCGGGAGAAAATTAAAGAGTGGCGAGGGCGAAGAATTGATGTTTACAATGCAGCAGAATCAAAGATTTCTCCGCTCACCAACAACCCGAACCTAAATTAAATTTAAAAAACCCAGTTCAGTGTCGTATTTTATCAGAGAGCGATTTTTTAACCCTCGTCTTTTGAAGGGCCCTGGAATGAGTTCAGGGAACTCCCAGAGACGTCTGACGAATGAGTTTTGGAGAAAACCTCTTGCTGCCCCCCCCCCCCTCCAAAAAGAAAGAAACCCATACCTTGTATCTTTCCTACCCCCTCCCTTTCTGAGCATTGTTTTTGTATTCGCATACTTAACTTTATTTTGTATACTTCAATGTTGGACGGTTCAAAATCGACTCATGAAGAAAACAAAAGAGTTGTGGCTTAGAACGTGAAGCTGACGAGCAAAGGGTTAAAACAGAAAAGGCAATAAAGAGGTGACGACAGAAGAGAATGGACCCAAGGTTTCATTTAGTGTACTCAAAGGGGAAAAAAGCATCTCTTAAGAATGCTGGAAGCATGAAGAGGGTAGGGGTCGCACGAGGCTATGTTGATAAAAGTACTCCATACTCAATATACGATTTTGAGCCTGGGTTTTTATCAAGCCAGCCGGGCACATGGTTCCTCCAAGGTAAACGGCGATAGCAGCTCTGTAAATATGTCGAGGTCTCAATCCTCGTGTTTGGCTTGGGCCGAGCAATCAATAGGGAGAGGACCGTGTAAACACACCCCCAAATACTGATCCTGAGGATTTATTTTGACCCGAGACTTTATGCACACAGCACAATCACACACTGGCGCACGCACTCTCAGACAAGGACAGGGCCTAGCACACACACTGGAAGCTGCAGATGAGGGTGGTTCTCGCCCCTAGTTTGCCAGACGTTCTTCTTTGGTGCGGCTCGAGATTTTCCTGCTCTCGGCTTGCTGGCCCCACAGAGAATTTCCGTTTTTTCCACTTCTGTTCCCTGCCAAGATTGTCAGTTGGTTTTCCTTGTCGCCCGGACCGCTTCCAGAATGTCTGGATCTCCAAACTGTGCGGTATGGCATAGACGGTTCTGAGGAATAATACACTCGTGGGATTTCTTGGCTCAAAATTTGAAGGTGTGATGATTCATGTAGTAAACGTTTAAACGCATAATAACGACAGCGTGTTTTTTCTGTAACCTTAATCATTGTTCAAATTTCAAGCAATGAGAACAATTGCTTAGATGGTCATTGAACAGGCCAGTATAATACTGTGAGCGGACTTTTGAAGTTAAAGGACTACATAGTTTTAATCAACATCAGTATAATTCAAGATCATGAGAGTAGGTGTGAATTCTCAGAAAACGATGAAATGCTACTATACTCCTCTATACATTACTGAATAGGCTTCTTTTTTCGTCAGTGATAGCAGTCTCACGCCACATCTAATAGGTTATAGAAACAAATAGCCTTGGTGAGTATAGCCAAGCAAAAGTCTCGTTATTACACACTTTTGTGTCTAAATACTGTCACCTTTTGACATGAATACTTCTTCTTACATAATTATACACAAGAGAGTCATTTGGCTCCCTTTCTGCGATGACATGGGCTTCAAAACTGAACCTCCAGGATAAACGATGAGTTGATTTCTCCTGTCATTCCTGAGTACAGGTCCTTGAACTGGCACAATAACAACATTGGATACTTACCGGATGTGACGTGTATCAAAAGGAGGACAGTGACTACTCGAAAGGTGAGGCTCTAATCATATTTTTTTTACTCTTCTCTGTTTACATTATGAGAAGAAAGGTGTAATTGTAGAAACAAGTAGATACTCTTTTAATTGATGGTTTATCATACAAAGAACAGATAAAGTCAGGTGCTGTGATTTATTTATCCAATTTACTGAAATATAAAGCCCATAGGCCAATGCTCTCGATTTTGGGGCTACGTCGTCTTGTTTTGTAACAATTCACGTACTCGTAGGCAGATAAGTTCTTTGTAATGGGAACAAATCTTAATACATATTGTCTGAAATACAAAGACAACATAAAACATAAACTCGTAAGCACAGATGTGTAACTGTACATATGAGACAACAGATACACCATGTATATTATGCACATATGCGCTTATAATTTGTACTTATGAATTATTATGTATAATAATATATCATCATTATTAAATTTGCATTTAATTTATATTA
>NW_004798229.1:213269-215293 GCF_000002075.1 Aplysia californica | reverse complement strand
ACACACACACAAACTACCACACACAATTTTGTATCTAATTTTTAAAAAAAACAACATCCGAAAACCCAGACTACTCTTTCTTCACTTGGGCGTTAGTATCGCCCGTAACAGGTCTTTGTTTTATCACAAGGTGAACAAAGGAAGCCAAAGAATAGACGCTGAGCTGCTCCCGACGACCTGGTTCCAATGAAGAAACCACTGCATAAACATATATTATTATATACATTCACGTATATATGTATATAAATACAGAGGGATGGAGGGAAACGAGAGAAAGAGGGAAAGAGTGAATGAGGGAAAGATAGAGGAAGAGAAAACAGAGAGAGAGAGAAAGAGAAAGAGAGAGAGAGAGAGAGAGAGAGAGAGAGAGAGAGAGAGAGAGAGAGAGAGAGAGAACAGCTAGATGTAATAATGTTATACATTTTCCCCAAGCCTGATATAATCCACCCAAGTAATAGCATTTACATGTGCATGGGAATGTTAGCTTTCTTCAATCGAGAAAGGATCAGTTTAATCCACCGCCTCAACTGTCTTTCTTTTCACACCACAAAGACACAGACCTCAAGCAATTCCCTCAGCCGGTATCGCATAATGACAAAAATAAAGATGCGACATTTGTATTGCTTGTATCTTTTCTCTCTTCTTTTTTGACAGTATTTCTTCCAGGCTTCTATTCAAAGAAAAAGAAAAACAACATTGCGCAGGCGTTCTTGGTTTGCGCTTTTCATCTCCCTCCTCCAATTATCATTTTTTTGACTTGAATAAAAAATCTCACCAACTTTTTATCTCTCTGTCTCTCCTTCCACTCGATTTCTAGGACATTTTGCTCCTGGGTGTCTTTATACTCTGTACAAATTGAAGCTGTCCCCATCCCACCCCCACACCTCTCCTCCAACCCACCCTGTCGAAGGCACCTCGCCCGTGCCTCAATAATATCACTTGTCTCTTTCCCATTTACCAGCTCGGCGGTTTGTCTGTACCACCCACCTGGAGATGAAACCTCCTTTTGTAAAGAGCTCGTGTAAAGTCCTCGTGAAATTTGTTTCCTGAAGCTGCTCTTTTTCGAGGGATTTCCATTCTATAGAAATTCCCGAGAATCTTTATTTTTCAGAAAAGAGCCATTTCAATTATGTTCATTTGGCCCTTCGTGCTCAATCGTCAGATTTCAGTCGGCCCTTTTCACCACGGCGACAAATTTCGTTTGGTCCTTTTTGTTGATGATTTGGTGTAGAAAATTCAGAGAAAAAATACATAAGCTGATACAAACCCAACATTGAAAACACCAAAATATGTTTTTGTCAAGGAACATTATCACCCAAATTCTTAAAAGTAATATGGAATTGTCGTTACGGGAAAGGTTAATCCTCTACAGCCCCTCTCGCTCGTCTCCACAAAACCAGTTTTATTTAATCAAATTTTCCTGTTAGTTAAGTCCCTTGTCCGTCCCCGCGTGATGGCGCCCCAGGGGTCTGAGCAGGTGTGAGGTTTGGTACAGCAGGCGAAAACTCCCCTAGGTTTTTGGTGGATATCCACGAAGAAACTTGGAGGCGAGGCAATGCCGACGATAGAGGGTATTATTTAGTATAATATAATGATGAAGAGCAGAGTAAATAACAGCGGCCGAGTCTTTTCGCCCCAGGACGCTGACCATGTCAGTTTTGTTGAGGTCTCCGTTGGAACTGTTGTACCCCCCCCCCCCCTTTGTTGCCCCGTTCCTTGCAGTGACCACCAACAACTTTTGGGAGAACTTTTAGATAAAGAGAGCCCAATAGAGATTGGTCTTCCACATTTTCAAATGCTGATTCAATTTCAATCATTGCTCTGTTATGCTTTATTTATTTTCCAGATCCTTGAGTCTAACAAGACACGTGCTTTATGGGTTTTTTTGTCTTCAATTGAATACTTGCTCGTTCCCTGCCAGTTTTCTGTTCTGTCGTCCCAGTGTGTTTTAAACTTTTACTTTCAGTTATTTTGTCCCCGTTGTTCTGATAGCACTATGAGGCCCTTATCTGAGCCCCCCCCCC
>NW_004798229.1:208759-211367 GCF_000002075.1 Aplysia californica | reverse complement strand
ACTCTCTCTCTCTCTCTCTCTCTCTCTCTCTCTCTCTCTCTCTCTCTCTCTCTCTCTCTCTCTCTCTCTCCTCTGTGTCCACCCTCTTCTCTCCCTCTCGTCCCTTCTCTCTCCCTCTCCCAGTCTCTCTCCCGTCTGTCTCTCTTTTCCATTTCTTTCCACTTTGTTTCTCTATTCTCCCTCCCTCCATCTCACCCCACTTCCAGAAAACTATTATCTTCCTTTGTTCAGAAAGCGTAACCAATGAATATAAGAGACAGACTGTTATGCAAGCAGCGTATCGCTCTACAAAGCTTTGCCTCTTCACGACACTAACTGTCTAAACAAGACATTGTTACAATGTTACGACGTCAGTCAAACTGTGAAGATTGACTCTGTAGTCCCACTCTGAAGTACTACTTGGCACGTGTTCGAGACGATATCATCTCAACCACTTTGCCACCCTGCTGTTGATGTTACTACTGCTGTTGTTCATAGTGATGATGCTGTCCTCGAAAATGGATGATACTACTACCCATGTCAGTTGGGAAAAATGGGAGAACTCACTTTAAGATTCTGTTCATTTCTGATCTAAGCAGGAATCGCCCGAGGGAATGTGCCACATGGCCGTAGTAGTCGCGAGAGAGGCAATTCTTTTCTTGTTGAGGACTACAAGCTAACAAGCGCAAATGCGAAGCATCAGAGAAGAAAAGACGGGCGAGGTATTGTTGGTCTCGCTCTCGAATCGGAGCCTCATAAAAAACAAAAGCGAGGGGAAAAAGGAACTCGTCGTCTTCTGCTGCGACAACAACAAGGGAGGCTATCTGTATTCATCAATGGTACGGTCTGCCTCGTCCAGAAAAGCGGGAGTTCGTTGCTTCAGGCAGAGATCGTGCACAGGAAAGCCCACACCATGTCGGCCTGGGCTAGTGATCCGCTAATTTTGCACCCACTAAGATACCCTGGACGTCATCGCGGAAACAGAATGTGAGTATTGTCTGAAACATCGGAAATATCCGGTATTCGTCGTGAGGCGAGATCACAACGGGGAATCTGCCGAGAGTCTCTCCGAGGCGAGAGTGCAGGCGTGTAAATGCGGCGAACAGGGGGTCCTTGTGAGGGGGAAAACTGGGGGTGTATGGGCCCCATTATCCTCTTGGGCACCGCCCCATTGTGTGCAGTGGTTCCGGGGGACCCTCTCTGTCTCCTCATCTTGACGCCTCTCATCCGCCTCCGCCCCTCCCTCCATCCACTTCCTTCTCTCTCGTCATGCGCGGGCTTATCATTTTATTATTAATATCTCCATCTCATGTAGGGTCGGCCCGTGGGTCGGGTTCAAAGACTAAATGTTGTTAAAGGTAGTGGGTGGGGAGGGGGGAGGGGGGTTACAGTACATGAGTTTTAGTCTCGGGCAAAAGGCGAAAAAAGGGGGGGGGGGGGTGTATTCAAAATTTGAGTACAAAATGGTTGAAATGCTTTAATGTTTTAGCTGGGTGGTTCATAGGCCACAATGCATGTTATCAATTATTATGTGATTGAACAGTATACACAAAAGGACGGGATTTTTGGGATAGATACGCAGGTGGGTGGCATACACTCGCGTGTGGAATACATACTATTATCGTAATGAAACGTGAATTTTGTGAGGGTGTGGGAGTTATGGAGGGTTTTTTTTTTTTTTTTTTTTGGGGGGGGGGGGGACATAATGGTATAGATCTAGAAGGTATAAAAAAGAGGTTGCTGGTGTTCATAAGTAGGAGATGGAATAAAGGGGTTGTATTTTGGTGCGCAAAGTTTTGTTTTAATCTTAGGTTTAGATGAAATGGCGAAAGCGTCCGGAGCACATTATACGATACACACAATGTTCTGTCTACAACTTTAGAAGAAATATTTTAAAAGAAGTTTGAGGAAAACATACTCATTTTTGGGGGTGGAGTTAGGTGAAGAGGTGCTGGAGCCAGGGTAAAAAACGAAAGACACCATAGACATGTCCATCAATCATGTATGATAAATACACACTATTTATTTCTACATAATTGCTCCAATGTGAGTCTGTCAGCCATATGGGACGCCTAACTGTAAAATAACACAAAGGTATCAATAATTATGTGAAAAACAATAAAGGAAAAAGAACCTACACAATCAGGGGATATATAGCTGCCTTCTGGGATGCTATACTCGTGTACTGTATAATCGAATCTTTCTATTGCCGCCACAAGTCAAATGCATATTTGGCTGTTAATTTTACAAACGGTAAAAATTAAAGAAAAAAAAAAGAAGAGTTGCACGTGGAGTTGTTTTTCTTATTCATTGTTCGCAGGCTTCACACTTTATCTGCTTAGATCACCCAATTTCATGACACGAGAACAAACAGCAGTGTCCTGAGCTCCCCCACACCTTTCCCTGTTTTTGTGTTTTGCCAAGTTAATTCGTCACATGTGTATGTGTCTTTCTGAAAGGCATGGCACTGGTGGTGTTTCTTTTTATTTACCCAGTCACCAACAGTCGAAAACCCGACATTTCTGTTTATTGACTGAAGTCAGTTGAAATATTGCATGCAGCACAGACGATGCAAAGTAGTAAGGGAGTGTGTGTGTGTGAATGTGTGTGTGTCTGTGTGTGTGTGTGG
>NW_004798229.1:206855-208632 GCF_000002075.1 Aplysia californica | reverse complement strand
GGAGTTTTGGAAGCAACAACAAGCTGTCGTATTTAGATTTTGTCCGATCAATATTATGGAAAGAGAATCAGACAAAGTCTACATATAACTTACACGGTTAGCTTCATGGATAAAGGGATGATCTTCGGCCCAAAGCTTCATGTACTGCGTGTAATAGCAAGAAATAAAGAGGCGAAGGGCTGAAAAGACCCGATTAAGTGGCGAGTAAACTGTCTGCACAAACAGAAAATTGGCGATACAAACAAGTATTAGAGGCCGACAGCTGTGAAGAAGTTTGGATACAATAGGAAAGAGAAGATCTCTTGTGTACGACATGCAAATTTCCCGTCCATGCCCAACGTTCGCATACAGAATTATTTGAACGTAGAAATGATACTTAATTCTCAATGAAAACACGAGGCCCGCGTTCCTGGATAGCTTCAACAACAGTGTGGTTCAATATTTTTGGGTGTGTATTTCTTGCTTTGTTACCTCGAAATAACGGGAAGAATGTTACTCTCTTCACAGTCTTCACTTCCTTTGTATGTCGATCTTTGTGTTTCTGTGTATATGCTTGTGGTGATGTGCATAACCTGCGTATATGCCTTTGGTTTAAGCATAAATAAGTAGGTTGACTGACTAATATTTTTGTCCATTTTTTCATCTTCGTAGAACCTGCTCCAACGGCCATCTGGCAAAGACAATCAACTGTGCAAACGGCGGTTACTATTTTCTTTGGGGTTTTTTCTTTCTTCTTTTAGTTACACCTGAAGACTATCTCGCTTATTACAGTACCGAATTTTACCAAATTTCACACATATAACAAGCATAGTAAGGAGTCTGAAAATCCACAATCAAATAAAAAAAAAAAATTCTTTTCCATGGATACAGCGGCCATATTGGATTTTGTTGACGTGTCTTACGTAATGGATACCGCACCTATTGCTCTTAGAAATTGATTGTTTTTTTGAATGCGTGTTCACAAACATTAGATCTAAAAATTTGTCTGTTGTTTTCTTCCTAAACCAATTAGAACATTTTTAAAGAATTTTTTCCTGAGGTAGCATTCAAGTTTGCAAAAAATCCGTACAAATCCACACTCCAGACACTACCAACAAAAATCTATTCCATATATCAAAAATTCAACAGACATATTTTTTTGTATTATAACTTTTCTTCATTCTGTGAAAATTTCATGAAGATTGGATGAAAAATGGTGGAGTTATTAAAAAAAGTATAGAGAAAAGTCGTGTTTTGAGAAAACGGCCGATAAAGAAAAATAAAATATTGACTTTATGAGGAAATGGTTGTGACAAACATGCCCAGTACGGAAAAAAAGGAATTGGGGGGTTCTTAAGCGATGAAATAGTTGTAGGAGAGGCTGAGGAAGCTTAAATGCTTACAACTCAAATTCCATAATTTTGAGTCGAATCGGGACTTTGGGGGGTTAGCCCGCCCCCCCCTTAAGGAGATATTTTTTAACGTTCACCTTTCATTACGTTTCTATATCAGCTCGTACTTACAAAGATACACCCACTCACACGCACACAAAACTTTCTTTAAGCCGGTATAAGAAAAAGGAACCAAAGCGTCTGTGCTGTAAGAATCGACGCATCTTAAGATAAAAAATATCTCTGGCACCACGCCCAGCCACCATTTTCAGTTCACGCCTCAACAATCAGAACAAGAAAAAAAATACTAAGATGGGCATCAAGACAGATTTTAAATCAAAGCTAAAAAGAAAGAAAGAGAAACAATCCTGAATAGAAGTTACCCCCTGACCTTCAGACCTCACCTT
>NW_004798229.1:199355-201855 GCF_000002075.1 Aplysia californica | reverse complement strand
CATCTAAAGCTATCACAGAATACCCTTTGTCGAGTATTTTCAATTGTTATATGAAGTTTCACACTTTTTATCTCGCATTTGACAAAATTTAATCTTAAAATAACACTCTCAAAATTGGCAAATCACATACTGAACGTCGTTAAACATTGTAAGTTTTCAAGAAATGAGAAACCTATTGAATATGAAAATATTTATATTGCTTTTTTGTTTGTACTCCAAATTTCGAGACTGGTTTTTGCTGCATTTCGTCATTTGTTCTTTACACTTTCTTTGGCCTATGATGAAATCAATTTTTCGTCCTCGAGTTAGATTTTCGCTCAGATGAGAGATTGCAAAATCTTGGGTGTGCCTTAAAAAAGTTCAATAATGGGTCTTGTGCAGTGATCGTGTCATGCCAACAGCTGTTCACAAGTGGTTCAGAATGACATTTTGGGACATGAGCCCCGGAGAAAGGCCAGTGTGAAATGATTGCAGATGTTTCACTTATGCCTTCATCGACAACATTAAAATAATTTTAGGGCCGAGTTACTTTGACACGGACGGTCTATTTATCCAGCATCTCGGCCATTCTCCTGGGATACTGTATCCCACTTGCCCTGGGTTTGTCCAGACAGACAGGGTTGAAGTAGTACATCTCCTTTAACCCCCCCCCCCCCCAACAAAACAAGAATATTACTATCAATGGAACTGTTTAAGGATCTTTTATTTTATGGAAGGATTAGGGCGGCTGGATGATGTCTTTTGTTGATTTCAGAGTATTTCTTATATACAAGCTGTTCTTTAATCCCCCTCTCGAAAACAGTAAGAGAATATAAGAAAATAACAGAGGATATGTGTTTTCCTTTAGGTATGCAAGAGGGAGGGTTGGGGGGAATGTTTGGATAAAGGGGACAAGGAGATGGAGAACCAGGAAACACAACTAACGAATCACCCTCTGGCACATCTATACCGATCGGTTATACATTTTTCGTTGCAACCATGAGAAAATTGACAGTAGATGTTGTTCATTTAAAACAAACGATCAGATTTCAAAATCTTAAAAAATTATAGCACGAAGGTAATGAACACGTATGAATCAACAGGGATTTGTTTTTGTGGCGTCGGTAGCCTAGTGGTTAGGCTCTCGGACTCGCAACCGTAAGGTCGTGGGTTCGAATCCCGTCAAGGGCCCGACGTTGTGTCCTTGGGAAAGGCACTTTACACGAATTTTCCTCACTTAACCCAGGTGAGAATGGGTACCCGGCTATAGACAGCGAAAGATCTTGTCAGTTTGTTAGTGTTTGAGCGCTTAATCGGCTGCTCGCACTGTATGCTTCCCGGAAGCTGAGAATGTTTCGGAGTGTACTATGGTCTGCTGGGGTAATAATATAGTGTAAAGCGCATAGAGCCTGCTGTTGAGCGGGGATATGCGCTATACAAATGCTATCTATTATTTGTCCACTTGTATTCTGTGCTTAAAACGAGAATACAATATGTCTGCTTGTCCATGGCAGCCTGCGGGTCGACCAGGATGGAACATGTAATGTTGCGTCTCTCTCTCTAGACCCACTATTCTTACATAACTGTTGGTACCATACTGTTTCTAAACAACGGCTGTTCTTGGAGTTTCGTGATGCTCTACCTATCTGGATAGGTCTTATCGGAACCGACTCTAAATTCTGTAATGGTCGAGAAACCACTTTTAATACAATGTAAAACACAGTCGGTCCTTACATGTAGAACACGATTTTCAGATGACCTAAACCTCTTTCCTCGTCCCCCACCAACCCACCCAGCCACCCAAACTGGAAACTATTAAGAGAGAGAAGGAACCTAATAACACAGTCACAGGATAGAAACACACGGAGTCGCTACTAAACATGCTGCGAATTAATAAAGAAGGCGATTTTTGCATTCCAAGAAAACTGTCTGGTCGTCAACGCGAACGACTCCCTGGCACGGCGATATCATTGCACTCGCGACGTGAACGCTCTGCTTGCCAGATCGGCACGTGCTCGCTGAGGCACTAAGGCGATAAAGAGAAGACATCTCAAAGGGCTCAGGTGGCATGTCAGTATCGCGTCCATAGCAACCAGCAGATACCAGGTTTCTCTAACTTCTCATTTCTTTATAGCAATTATCATCTTTGTTGATTTTACGTTTTCTGCTTCTTCTTTTGGAATATGACGGTCTGTATTGCACCCATTGTCTGTTTCTAGCCATTTTCCCTTAAGTTTAAAAACGAATAAGCCTTAATTCAGAGAGAGAAAGAGAGAGAGAGAGAGTGTCTGTGTGTAAGAGCGAGATAGAAAGAGAGAGAGAAGAAAAAAGGAGAGAGATAAAGAGAAAATTAAAGAGAGAGAGAGAGAAAGAGAGAGAGAGAGAGAGAGAGAGAGAGAGAGAGAGAGAGAAAGAGAGAAAAAGGGAGATAAAAAAAATGAAGTGAGAGAAAGAGATAGAAAGAAAGGAAGGAAGAAAGAAAGAAAGAAAGAGAGAGGAGAGAGAGAGAGAGAGAGAGAGA
>NW_004798229.1:196938-199255 GCF_000002075.1 Aplysia californica | reverse complement strand
AGAGAGAGAGAGAGAGAGAGAGAGAGAGAGAGAGAGAGAGAGAGAGAGAGATAGAGAGAGAGAGAGAGAGCAAGAGGGGGTGGGTGGGGAAGGTGTGGAATGAAGTTTCTCTTTAAAAAAGTGAAAAAGTGAAATCCCCTTACAAAGGTAAAAGCATCTTGATCTCATTGGGGGAGATTATCACAGACTTGCTGGCCATTGATTTTAACTTTCTTCTCTAATGACTACTTTTCCTTCTGTCGCTGTTCGAATTATTTTCTGCCTTTTTACTCGTCTTGAGCCTTTTCATTTTTGACTTTGTATTGTCCTCGCTTACCTTTGAGCGAGCTGCGAGTGCTGTGCTGATGAGAACGTCACCTTTCGACATTTAAAGACGCATCTCGCTGCTTCTGCTGATGCCTTGTGAAAGAGTTACCCTGGATCTACTGCGCTATATGCCTTCCAGGCGGCTTTTAATCACTTGTTATTTGCGCATTAGAGGGATGAATGAGTGAGAACAGCACAAATCCTTCACTAATCATGCAACTTGTCGGGAGTCAAAAACGATCCAAGGCTTAGCTGTTTATGAATAGATATGTGAGTTATTTTTTCCCCAGAAAAAAAAAATGTTTCTGAAATCGATATAAATATTTGCTAAGAATGGACGGGTTTCACAAGCAGGAAAAGGAAGATGAATACGTTGAAAATCGTAATTTTCATACTTAATTCTGGATCTATTTTCTAACTTCAGGCGACTGCAGTTTTGACATATTCTTATTTTTCTGTTTGTCGCGGAACATTCTGTTCTGTGAAAACAAATCTTTTCCAAACCGAAGTTCAATGAGGTGGGAAGGCAAGAGCGCGGTGTATTTTCGGAGAATTTCTAGCCTGCTTAATTTTTTAAAAGACAAACGTTTGTCCAGATTCAGACAAGCGATTACAGTAAAGCATCAACGCCAAGGACAAAGATTTTGCATTCGAAACTGCTCGCTGTTAGAATCCCTCCTTTAAAAAAAGTTTTCTTTCCTTTCTTCTGTTTGGTATATGGCAGATTCTTTATGTCGTGTTCAGTACATGAACTTTTCTTTGAATGTGCAAGAATATAACGTGTGTGTGTGTGTGTGTGTGTGTGTGTGTGTGTGTGTGTGTGTGTGTGTGTATGTGTGTTTGTGTGTGTATGTGTGTGTATGTGTGTGTATGTGTGTATGTATGTGTGTACGTGTGTATATGTGTATGTGTGTATGTGTGTGTGTGCTTGTGTGTTTGTTTGTGTATGTGTGTACGTGTGTATGTGTATACGTGTGTGTGTGTGGTGGGGGTGGGAGTGTGTGTGTTCTAGACTATGTTTTGTTGTTGCTGGAGTCATATCAACCTTTCACTACTTCCTCTATCCACATATTTGAACATCATTTCAGTCTAAAATGCTAGCAGTAAATGTATTTTACAGACTGTGTCCAGTAATGTAATTGTTACCATAACCGTCATTGCTGCTGCAATAGTTGTCTTCGTTGTCACTATTTTCACATGCTCACCAATAACACAATAACCATAAAGGCTTAAACAAAACGGACAGTTTTAATCAGAATGAAAAGATTCTCTCTCTTTTGAACTTCCTACTACCTGGCGCTTCCTCTTCCTACAAACCTCTGTCTTTTCTCTATTCATCTAACCCCCCGCCCCCTCCCTCCCCTCTCTTTCCCTTTTCGTCTCTCTCTTTCTCTGTGGCCCCTCCCCCACTAGCCTTTCTCTTCCTCGCCCTACGGCTTTTTCATTATCTCAATTTATTCATCAAAGTGTTAAATTGCCTGTTCTCTCTTCTTTTCTTGGCCTTGTCTCACGGAATCGCTATATCGTAAAATACCAACGAAAACAAAAGTAGATGTCTCAAAGATCAGTAAATCCACCCTGGCCAAGTGCATGTGTCAGGCATCAGATTTTTCTCCCACAATCCAGGACTAACATCGGTCAGATCAAACGTTTACCCTATCAGTATGCTGAAACTTTAGAATCATGAGTTAGTTTCTTTGTACTGAAAAGCTGGGAGCGACACTCTTTCACCTACTTAGTCAGTCAGTCAGTCTCTCACTCATTCACTCACTCACTCACTCTTTTATGTTTTCTCTCACTCACTAACTCACCCATTAGCTCAATCAGCCACTTCCTCCCACCTTCTCCGGGTCTCCCACCTTTTCCCACTCACGGAAAAGATCGGCACGTAGAAGCACCAAAACTCTGTGACAATAATAATGTTCTTAGAGGCATTCTCTTTTTTTTGTTGTTGTTGCAAAAAAAGTAAAGCAAGAAAATAATGTCAAGCCAAGTAACGATAAATGGCAAC
>NW_004798229.1:195767-196838 GCF_000002075.1 Aplysia californica | reverse complement strand
ATACACACGCTCAAACTCGTGCCGTTTTCCTGACCTCTTTCGGAGCTGAGGAAGCCAAGCTAAAGCGTATACCTGCGTCCCGAACCTCGGGCTCTGTCATCCGGTCTGGGTCTTATCAGCTTGCCAAAGCCTTATGATGGACGAGTTCGTCCGCTGTGTTGGAGGGGAGGGGTTGGAGGGGAAAATGATCGTCAGATATTCACTCACTCACTCACTCACTCACTCACTCAATTTTTTTTTTCGCTTGGATGACGATTTACAAACGCACTCACTTACACACGAAGAAACACCGTAGGCTTATAATGATTGTCCATTCCTCTTCCCATCTTTTATTTCCTTCGTCGTTTTCTCCCACCATCAATAACACCCCCCTCACCTCCCCTTTCTTTTTGACATCATTTTCTGTCATCTTTACCACATAATAATCCAGGTATTCTACTAGTTTTCCTTCTTGCTTTCCCAGCCTTGTGTTCTCCCTTTTTCTGTACATTTCATCACCCTTTGTTTTCCTGCTTGTATTCTCTCTTTCTCATTCTATATCAGTCTTAGCCTTTAAAAAAAACCCAACACAAAACAAAAAACAAAACATAAAAGCAAAAACCAAAGACTACAACAACAGTTACAACGTCAACCACCACCACCACCACAGCAACAACAACAACAACAACAACAACAAAAACAACAAAAACAATAACAAATACTGCGGCAACGTTGGAAAATATAGCAATTTAGGACAATAATGAACACAATAGAATACTCAAGATCAAGATAAGATTAACAAAATGGAATGAAGAGAAATGAAGTACGAACAGTCTAATTAAACATTTTTAGTAAAGAGAACCGAAATAGAATATAGATTTGTTAAAAAAAGAGGCAAGAGAGCAAAGAACTCTATACAACACCAAAGTGGAGCCGATAGGCCTACCCGAATGTCTCCTCTAACATTCACCCCTTCTGCCAGACCCACCTTACCCCCAACGTTGGGGACTCTCGTTAGATTTTGGTCTTATCAGCGCGTCACAGCTTAATGATGGACGAGTGGGCTGGCGCACAAGGTGGAGGGAAAAGGAG
>NW_004798229.1:193164-194801 GCF_000002075.1 Aplysia californica | reverse complement strand
CCCCCTAAAAAAGTACACAGAAGCAATGGTGCAGTTCTTGCTTACAGGCTTACTCGCTAAAGTTAGTAGATCTCATTCCAACGTTTTTACTTTGTCTAGTAGCGTTCTTTGTTTTAAAACCAAGACTAGAGGATGTCACTGTTATCGGGGATTCCCTTTGATCTAAAAACGTCCGTTCCCCTAATTCGTTGGCCCATCCAGCTCTGCGAGCCAACAGAGGAATGTGGAGGGGTTGCTGTGCAAATGCACTGACCACTAGTCTTTGTACTGATTCCGATGTTTTGATTTATAAAGAAGCATATGGCTAGGAGAGTTTCATGTCAAAGTGTCAACAGACACATCGGCGTCTGTGTTGTAATGGCTCTTCGTCTTGAATGCAAAAGACAAGGGTTTGGTTCCAACGATGGCAATGATGTTATATTGAGTAGGACTTTCTGCTTGGCTGTGATTCCCACCCAGCACCGTTTTGGCTCTGGCGGACAGGGTTGAAGCAACCAGACTTCTAAATTCTTTTTATTGTGTCGTTTTTGGTATAACCTGTTTATAAAATATAAGAGTATGATAAGGTTTAAGAAGTAACTAAAAATAGAGATGCAGAAAAAAGAAAGAGAAAAAAAACTCTCCGCGGACCCTAAAACTTGTCTGGCAATGCAATAAAAATGTTTCCGTCCTACAACTTATATTTCCACTATTCGTCTTCAGCTTAGATCTTTTTCCCTTTTTTGAGTTGGGACTACTAAAAATAGAAGAATCATTTAAAAGTTGGAGTCAAGGAAACACCCTCTTCTTTCTGAAACAGGAAATTGATATTATAATAATATTATGTGTGTCGATTTCATCAGCAATCTCTTTCTCGAGTTGAGGGTCTTGGCATTAGTTGGGGAAACACTCAAAGACGTTTCGATTCGAACCGGATTTGGCAATGTAGAAGTTCCAATTCTAACATCCAAACATAGATCTATCAACAGAAACATCAGCAGCCACGTTTTCAGGTTCGTAATTTTAACGTCTTGCCAAATGTTGCCCGTGATATCATGCTGTGGGTTTTTCGATCACGTACGTAAAATCGGTGGTTGTCTACGTCACGAAAGTGTTACAGTTTTATCATAGGCCAAGAATAAATCACTTTTGTTCCGCTATATATTGTCAAAAACCCTTTTTCTCCGGTGCCACAAGGTCTGCTATCAGGGTGTATGCTGTCTGAGATCGTCAAGAATATCACAGTCGCTTTCTGATTTCTGGAGAAATCTCCAGTCTCGAATGAGGCCACTAGGACATGGCTTATCTACGGTCATAGAGTAGCTATTCAGAATAAGAACAATGACAGACCCGTTTTTTTGTTGTCGAGCAGTCGTAAAAATTGTGGCAAGACAGAAAGGTATACGTTCCACAGCTACCTCTATTCCGTGTTTTGTATTCCTCTTTGTTTGTTGATTTTTAAATATATATTGGGGGAGGGGGGATTTTGTTTTGGTCATACTTTTCGGTAACATATAAAGTTGTATATATATAATGCTAGTTATATTTACCACGGCCTTTTCATCTAAGTGTCTTCATAATTTTTTTTTATAGTTTGATTGGTTAACTCGCTCGATGATCAGTGGCCAAGCAAAATGCAAGTACACAGAAATACACCT
>NW_004798229.1:180149-192027 GCF_000002075.1 Aplysia californica | reverse complement strand
CGTTGGGGGAGGGAGGGTTGTTTATTTTTGTTTGTGTTTTTGAGGGGTTTTATTTTCACGTTTAGTAGATTTTGTTGCTGTTTCACTAAAGAAAAAGGGGACCCAGTCCGAATACTGTTAAATTCGAGTTACCAACTCTACAGGTGTTTCATAATAATATTATAGAGAAACGTAAATGTATGGCATGACATCAATAAAATATGTTCCATTTGACACACTGTCCGTAATTCTGAAATGAGAGCCAAATCTCATATTCTCGATATTATGAGTATTCTGGACCAGTTGGATATAATATACGTGAACAGGTGCACATGTTTACAAATGTTTAAGATAATGTGTATGCAAAAGTGACCATCTAATGTATATCATTATAATGCTATTGCGCCCTATGCTCCATCACCACCGAGTGGATCAGAACTAATTAACCGGAATATAGACTAGAATGAAGACGTCAGAACCTTCCGTCACGGGATCTCACAGCTGTACAGTAAAACAACAAACAAAAACACAAATGAACAAATAAACAAACAAATAAACAAACAAACAAACACACGCACACATACTCTTGAAAATGCTGTAACTCACTTTAGTGTAAAGAGTTTGTGTATCTGTGTATGTATGTGTGTGTTTGTGTGTGTGTGTGTGAGTGTGTGAGTGTGTGTGTGTGTGTGTGTGTGTGTGTGTGTGTGTGTGTGTGTGTGTGTCTGTGTCTGTGTCAGTGTCTGTGGGTGTGATTTACGAATAAAATGTAAATTTAATTGTGTAATGAAGAGTTAAGCCCAGGCTAAGGTTAAAGTGCACATTTTAAAACAGTTTTTTGAACCGAAGTCATCATTGCCATTACCAACGCATTCAGCCAATCACAGCACCGTAAATACACGTTCCTGTTTGATTGATTGGAAATGTTTCTATTTGTCAGGTTTTTAGCAGAAAAAAAGATAATAGACGATAAGACGATGATATTGTAAAAGATAGGAATACATTACAACTGTCAATTTATTATAGTAATTTACGACTGCACTACCTTCCTTACCTTATTATTACAAACTCTTTTTCTCTACGGTGGTCTCAAAGTGGGATAAAGTATAAATCCCTTGAGAAATTGATAAATCGATTATCTTTTTTTCCATCCATAAGTTGTTGCATTTATACTTATACTAACAGCACTCGCCAAACATCATATGAGCTACCAGAAACGATTTAATATTCACTAATTTGTTATATCTGTCCGATGAAAAGGAGAAAAACTAGTTTCTGATCTTTTTTTAAAGTGAAAAATCTATTGGAAAATTTGAAAAGAACAAAGTGGATAACACGCATGCCTGCCCAAGGAGAACAACCATGTTGGGATGTATTCCCTTTTTTTTTCGACAGAAAGAGAAACAAATCTCTAAAAGTAGAGTCCCCACTGATCTCACCACTAACGTCAGTAAGAGATTCACTTAAACCAATAAGGCATCTTCTTTACATTCCCGATTTGAATGGAGCACTTTTGTTTCAGCACAATATCTGTCTTTTTAAGGAATTTCTGGCCGGGATAAGTCGTTGTTGCTCTTACTGATGAAATTCGCAATTTTACGGGACACGTTGTAGATGATTCTGACGGGGTAGCGGATGATTCCCAGCTGGGACATTAAGAACGGTGGAAATATTCCAAGATATATTTAAAAAAACAACAAAAACATTTTCACACCTCTCGGATACGAACGTCAGCTATCGTTTTGGACTGCAAGTTCACAAATGTTGCGTCATATTGAGCAGCTAAGGCCAAGGAATAAAAAACAATAAATATGACCAGAAAAAGGCAGGAGTTCACAGCAACATCTGCTCTGAATCTTCAAATAACTTAAAATAACTTCAGGCCACTTAATCCCCCCAGAACTATACGATCCTTGAAAGGCCTACGAAAACACATGTTTTGAGGACTTCTATTTTAGAGGGTGAATCATCTATAGGGTGAACTATATTTGATGCTGATATGTAAACTCTACAGAATCGGTCTATAGCAAATTACCTCTAGTGCTTTCTTCCGTACTTTTTGATAAAGGAGAACGATGCCAGATACGCCCTTTTACCCTTAAGTACCCGACCCTGCTGGGCAAAGCCGTTGACTGCGAGTAATCTGCTTCTATGGCCGTTTGTTGCTTTATTGTCCTTCAATATTACACGCAGTAAAACACTCAAACTTCTTTTTATCCCCCCAACCAATACACAAGATAAGCGGTGACCTTCGATCTGGAGCGTCTTATGCACCGGAAGGATGTGTTGATAACGTCGGTTTGAAATATAAGTTTCCTACGAACAAAAATGGCGCGAAAGTTACTCTTTTATTTTGGTCACCAGGTGGGGCGTCTAGTCGACCATTAATTGTTGCTGTTGACATTTTGTAGTTATATTTAAACTTCTGTTGATTGTATATTCTGTTTTAATTCTTACTCACATTGAGTTTAGTTAGCCAAAAATTCTAACCGATATTTCAAAACCTAACTCAGAGCGTATGAAGACAGCAATAAAAGTCTGCTTGAGCTCTCCTTTCGGAATCGGTTTGATCAGCTTCCTACATCCGTTGTTTCCACATTCTATGGGGCCTCATGTGTGTCACCCTGACGTCATGCTCGAGAAAGACTCAATTTTATCAAGGAAGAAAGGGAAAGGGGGGGGGGGGTCCATTAGACCTTTACCAAGTGACAGAAGTAGTAACAATTGGTTTTAAAAGTGCAAAGCAAAGACCTCTGGCAACAGTATTCAGTAAAATGAGAAGAACACTCACGACCCCATATAATGAAGAGTTAGAGGTCACTTTGGTACAATTTTGATGTCTCAGACCGTTATAGATTGTATGATTATTATTCTTTTATCATACATGTATCTGCACTCGATTAACTTTTTCTCTATTTCAAGACTCTCTTCCTCATCCTCTTCCCTCCCCCCTCCTCCTCCGTCTCCTCCTCCGCCTCCTCCTCCCCCTCCTCCTCACCACCATCATCATCATCCTCATTATCATCATTGTCCTCCATCTCCTCCTTTTCCTTCTCCTCCTCCTCCTCCTCCTCTTCTCTCTCTCTCTCTCTTTCTATTTATTTCTCTTACACCTCTTCTTTCTTTTCTATACTTCCGACACCCCCCCCCCTCCACACACATATGTACGCATATAGACACAGAAACACTCACACCCATACACACATAAAGCACCACAACCACACACAAACACACACACATACACACACGTACGCACACACACACGCGCGCGAGCACGCCGACCGACACACCCATCCGCCGCCCACGTATATTATTCCGGGTATGTATACACACAGTACTTTCCACCAAACAGCCTACTTTTTTTAAACCTCTGTCTTTCAAACATCTCCCTCAGCGAACTCCCTCATCATGAAGTGATTCCTAAGTTGTATGGGCAGCGAAGACAAAGAATATTTGTGTTCATAGTCAACACTTTTCAAAACGCCGCACATCTATGCACACACAATACGATACGTATACTATTCAAAAGCAAAGCAGCAACACCGGTACAAAAGCTGCAAACACATATACACATCCATGCTCAAAATGCACCAGCGTGTACAACCTAGTCACGTGCAAAGTTAAGTACTGTATGTGCATTATAGAACTACGAACTTCACAAAAACTCTCAAACATACTGGCACGCGGAAACAGAAATACCGTACTCAAACACCACAAACTGAGATATAGAACATACGCACATGCAAACAGTAACGCACACTCAATTCAAAGATGCAGACACACCAACTCAGACAAACATACATACGCCCTCCCCCCCCCCTCTCTCTCTCTCTCTCTCTCTCTCTCTCTCTCTCTCTCTCTCTCTCTCTCTCTCTCTCTCTCTCTCTCTCCATTTTCTCTCTCTCTCTTTCTCTCCGCCACATTCCTCTCTCTCTCTCACTCTCTTTTACAAATACACACACACACATACACACACACACACATACACACACAAACAAACAAACAAAAACACTCACACAAACACACACACACACACACACACACACACACACACACACACACATATTATACAGAAAGTCACCAACACGCATACCCAAACGTCGTATACCAAGGTAAACAGCTAAACACACGCCAAGCGTTACCCTCTCTATACCCGGTGCTGACAGTCAAAACGAAATCTTGATGGGAACAGCCAAATGTCATGACATTTTCGGACCTGTCCCCCTCTAGGTAGCTGTCTATGCAGGCTTTGTCATGGGCCGGATTGCCTGTGTTTGCTTAGACGGCTGGCAGAGCCGAAATTCCTGTTACGGTAACAGATGCAGAGACCCCCCGCTAATGGTAACTGCGTTTACTTTCGTTCTATCTTTAGGTCGCTCTTGTTTTGTTTTCTTTTTGCGAGATTTTGTTTTCTTTTTAGCGGGTTCCATTGCATCCTTTTTTTCGTGGTGCAGTGAAGTTTTCGCTGGTATTCTGTAAACGCTATCTAATGATTTCACGCAGCCGGCTATTTCTAATGTTGTCGACCAGCTGCTCAGAAGCTCTTAGTTTGCCAAGCTCGAAACTTTGAGAACATTGACATATTTAAAAATTGCAGTTTCTTAATCTGTGGGATCGGGTGTATGTGCTCATGAAATATTTTGTCGAAATTCAACTTTTAAACATTGAAAAAACAATGACAAGAAAAGGTTCATGATATAGGTATAGTTTTTAAAAGAATGAAACATTGTTTTTGTCTCCTAAAAATGCTGCTTTCGGAGCTTATATATAATTTAACTGCTTACTAACAGCATTTCCCCATTAACATTTTGACTGTTGGATGCTTTGGGGACATTTAATGGAAACCTTTCACATGGTGTCAAAAATTCTATTTTTACACAAACATGCCGTTTAATGCCATATCCAGACACTTTGATTATGTGGATACACTTTTACTACTGTGTACCCAGGGGAATTTGAATACTGAACAATAACTAAAGACATTGCAAATAAAGTAGAAGCAACAGAAATGTGTTTACAGGGAGAAAAAGAAATCAAATGAGGAAGTACTTGAAGAAGCCCCCGTGGGCCAATCAGTGATGAACCTAATCTGGAAAAGACAAATGTAGTTTCTGGGACACTTGAATGTACATAAAGATTTGGAAAATCTTGCTCTCGTTGGTAAAATTGAAGGCAAACGATGCAGGGGCAGACCCTAAGCAACTTACTTGGAAATGGGTGATTGGGAAAGATCAGGATAATGTAGCTTTTTTAAAAGAGCATCCTAGCAAAGGAATGCATAAAGATCCGTGGTCGCCAATGTGTGTCTGTCGTAGATCTGACACTTAGTTATGATCATTTAGGAAAATAGCTCATGTTAACCCCAAACAGTGTCTGTGGCGTTATGGTTAGACTGTACGACATTCACGCCAAACATGAAAGTTCGGCTCCTTTGTGTGGAAGTCTATTGTATTAGATATGTATATTTTTCATCCTTTACAGACCTTGTAGGCCTTAACAGGCAGATCCGAAGCAGCCAGCAGTCGAATGATTTAAATTATGCCAAAATGGGGCAACAAAACGTTTCAATGAAAATGTCCTGCGTTTCAATTTAATTGCTTAATTAATTTGCAGGATTCATGTTAAAGCTGCCAAACAATGGCTTTAGTATTACTGGAAAGTATACTAGAATTTTTTTAGGTTTGCGATCCCTGAATGTGCAGGAAAACTGCCAGGAACGGATTACCGCGTGTGCGATGAGTTGACATTTTGTATCCCCAGATAGCTGCTTTTCATTTCTTTTTCTTTTTTCAAAGCCCCATACTGTCCCTTTTATTTCTTTCCGAAAATTCACCTACAGTTGCAATTCTAAAGATTTGTTTGAAAGTGTGTCTTTCTTTCTTTTTTTCTTTCTTTCTTTCTTTCCTTTCTCTCGCCCCTCTCTCCCTCAACTGTCCAAAGTTTCATGTTTGCTGGTGGTGTGGCTTCACCACTGGTAAATCCTGTTTCTGTACTATCTGTTTCTGTCTGTGCATCACCATTTTGCTGAACCTCTCATTGTACACACCGTTTCCATGTGCGTTCTGGAAAACACTACTTACCGTGTCCCTTTCTCCTCATCGACCTCTCTGCCACTCTTTGTGCACTGCTTTTTTATTCTCTTTCTTACGTTCCCTCTTTTTTCTCTTCAATTCGCTCCTCCTCCTGTCATACTTTTACTTTTTCACTTAATTATCTCTTCTCGATTCTTTCTCCCCCCCCCCTTCCTCGTCCTCCTTATTTTTTAATCCTCGAAGCATTTGTTTTTGCTCCCGCTGGTGATGACGACAATAAAGAGGACGACTATGATGCTGACGATGATAATGAGGAAAAGGAAAACCTTACTCTCAAAACCGACAAAAAAGAAGTGAAAAAGAGTACGAAAATTAATTGTATGAGAGTTGCAATTAATACACGCATAGACAATGAAAATGCTCCTCCTTCCTCGTGCCCCAACCCTCACAATACCACTTATTATCTGATGGAAAAAAGGGAAGCAAAATAGGAACAGATTTAAAGACATGTTGGAATTGTGAGTGTAGAAAGGTCGACCATTTTATAATTAACACAAGGAAGGAAATGTTAACAAAAGAGGGAAAATAATCCCTCTCGCCAGACACGCAATCCAAACACAATATGAATACAATGTCTAATAATAACGCACGAATCACGACCTTATCATAAAGTCAAGCAATTTACACATAAGCCGTGTACAAAGTCTTTTTTTCCATGGATGTAGCATTGATCATAAAATCCCTGTTTTTTCGGGGTTTTTTTTCTTCTAATGCTTTCTGTGATGCCAGCAATTATTATACAACGTGCAGTAGCACCTCATTGGGTTTGAGAATAAACATGTTTGTTGCCCAACCCACTATTTGAATATGCAGCAATCAAGATAAATATCAGAGACTTCAGGGTGGTCTATAAAAATAATAACCCACCCACAGTTACTGCAATACCTAATCTTTCCACATCTTCTGGAACTAGAAGGCTCATACTTCAACCACATTAACAATGCGCACACGGCAAGCGGTGCAATACTTTCCTCTGAAGAAAGTAGTCCGGATATTCTATTCTTATCCTGTTTGCTTGCACCGGTTGAACTCGCTCGGATCATTCACGTGCTTGAAGAGTTTTCAATTCAATTTCAGCAATTTCGCCTTTCATCTTCCCGCTCAGCCAATCAGCGTAAGGCTGTTCCACCATATCGCACACGATGCTATTCTGTTTCGACCAATCAGCTCGCTCGATATCGTTTACTCGTGCACGATCGTTTTGTTCTGTTTGACAATCATTTGTGAATTCATTCTCCCGATCGGGGGGTTGAGAGCGGCATAAGGGTTAGTTAAAGGTGAACTTTGAACACATACATGAGACATCATGGCAAGCGAAAACGAGCGTCATTGAATTATTCACAAAAGGGAAACAAATGTTCTAACTGATGTCTAATGCATCCAGGTTTACTTCTTCTTTCACGTTTCAAAAATCCTTGCATAAATTGCCCTCACATCTTGGGGAAGGGGAATGTTCAAGGTGTGTCCACTGTTCTTTGAGAAAGTAAAAACTGTGTTCCCACACACGACGTAATTGTGTACAGCCCTTAAATGATGCTCCCGTACAATACAAAGCCCTCTGCAACAAGAATTGTGTAACAACAGGGTGCTCTCGTTTGACAAAAGGCTGTTGTGTCCCATTTTCTATAGCTCGATATTATCATGTGCATGTGTGTGGTAGGAAGCGAGGGTGAGAGATGAAAAGAGAGAGGCAAGGAAGCAAGAGAGATACAGATTTGAGAGAGAGAGAGAGAGAGAGAGAGAGAGAGAGAGAGAGAGACGGAGAGGAGAGAGAGAGAGAGACAGGGGGAGGGGGGTAGAGATATATATTTAATAATGGCGGATGATTTTAGTGCCCACATAAAAACCATAGAACGAATTTCCCGCCAAGCTTCGATAGAACCAGGCTGAGTGGGTGGACAGCATTTAAAACACATCAAAATAACCTAAGCTCAAGAGCTCCCTATGTACTGCTGTCCAGCGTTATTGAAATCTATTAGTACGCCTGGAAGAAAGAAAAAAGAGAGAGAGAGAGAGAGAGAGAGAGAGAGAGAGAGAGAGAGAGAGAGAGGGGGGGGGGCAGAGAGATAGATACAGAGTCAGGAGAGACACAGAAATACAGAAAGGTATCAAATGCATTAATTCAAACAGAGAGCACACTTAAATGACCTGAGGTGATATTTAGAAATAATCAGTTCAAAAGTCCTTGTCATATCTTGTACCAAGGGGCCTCTCTCTTACCATCAGGGTCTAGTTTGCCTCCTGTGTTTGCCATGTCAAAATGTCCCGCATTTACGCTGTCCTCGCAATCATTTCCATACTCACCACCATTAAAATCTGCTGGCTTTTATTTACCAACACGATGGTGGCCGTATCATTACCCTCTGACAGAAGTCCCCCCTGCAAACAGCGAGCTCGTCTCTGGCACCTGAAGACCTGGGTCACACTGGCATTATTAAAACAGCGCTGACTATAATGGGACAACACTATGCGCCCCGATTAACAAGCCACGGTAAACTCCAGCGGCGGTTCGTCCTCAGCGCCAGAGACATTAGAATTGTTTACATCTAAATGTTCAGGCTCAGATCTCTTTAGACTCGGACCCCTTTCCCTATACCCCACATGTCGCCGGCAATTTGCTGCTCCGTTCATATTGTCCGCCCGAACTCTCCGTTTTCAGATCGTGGCCAGTTTATATGCAGAGTCACGTGTGTGATCACGTTTAGTATGCGCATGCGCTAGAGGAATATCCTCAAGTACCCATAACTCACAAGTCCAGTTGAAAGAGTTAGGGGGTGCTGGATGTGGCGTTTGACAGATATAGTGACCATCAGTGAGGCGATGTCCAAATGGTCTTGGCTGTTCAAAGCGCGTGTCGGATATTAACCTGCTTCTTGCTTTCTGACTTGTCTCAATAAAATGCAAACGTGTATCTGAAACGATTCAAGGAGATTGTCAAGCACTCGTATTTCTCGAAAATGAAAACTGGGACTTTTGATTACACCTTTATCTAGTAAATATCGGACTCAATTTTAAAATTCCAACTATGTCCTTGTATGTTTGAACCCCCTCCAAGTGGTTGATTTATAAAAGACAATTTTTAGATGTTTTTTCTTTGATAAAATCAAAGAGCAAAAATACAAAGCTCTCTTGACTGTAATAGGAGGCTGCTTAAAATGCTGAAACGCCCAAATGCAATGTCCAATAGGCCAGAGCTAAGTAGATGAAGAACTTTAACAATTGTTAAAGTAACCCGAGTTTAGGAAAGTCCCCTTGGAGATTCGAACCAGGATGATCCCCACTAAAGCTCAACTGAACTAAGGGCACGGCCCCTCTTTTCGACTGTCCAAAGAACAATTGGGTAATTTGGCAATTGTTCAAACGGGCGTGCGGTACCGGAGAGACAGAGTCGACCACTTAGAATCACAGAAACCAAGAGTTGGAACAGAGGATTAATTTTCTCATCACCACCACGGCGCGCTAGTCCCCTGCTGCACACGTGCCGGTGCCCAAGCTCCCAAATTTCATGAAGTCTTGGCGCTGATCACGAGCGTGTGTAGAGGTGACATGATGAGGAAGGAGAGGGAGTCGACACAGGCGACCGACGGGTGTCGCTGCTTGGCCGTTCCATTGGTCTATGGTGGCTGGTTGTTCAGCCTTGTGACAGTCTCAAGCGTGGAGACACAATTCCCTTTGATGGAACTCGTCAATTGTTGTTTGATTGTAAACGCTTTGTATTACCTCCCGTTGTCAACAGAGGCAGGGCCGACAACTGCCACTCCAGCGAGGACCCATCCAGCTCTTGAGGGACAACACTGCTGTACAATTTCTCTTCTTCCTCGTCATCATTCCGATTGACACAAAGCTGTCCATTGCCTACCTCCTCCCCACCCCCACCCCCAAATAGAAAAGGCTACCCCCCCCCCCCTTCTCTTCCCTCCACTCTGTCTGCCAATCTGTCTGCCTGTTTGTCTATCAGTCTGTCTGTTTATCTATCTGTAGCTCTCTCTCACACACACACAAATAAACATACACAAACGTGTGCGCACACACACACAAACACACACACACAAACACACACACACTCTCTCTCTCTTTCTCTTTCTCTATCTCTTTCTTTCTTTCTCTCTCCTCTCTCGCTATCTTTTAATCTCTCCAACAGTTTTTTTCCATATACAAGTTAATTTCAAAAACGCTTTTCAAACAATCTCTCCAAAGTGACGAACCGATCCTCCCACCTTTACCATAAAGTATCCCCCACATTACATTCGCCCCGATCATGTCGATCAATCCAATCATTATTTTATTCTGCCTGCACGTCATTTCTCTCATTCACTCTTTTGTAACTCTTCCCTTTATCGATCTCATTTCAGCCCCTCATTTTAATTGTCCCCTTTTGTACCGCTATTAGTGTATATCTGTTTTCATCTCGATACTTCAATATATTTGCCACTTTTACAACTTCTCGAAAAATCGTTCGTTCCTTCAGTCCACATCCTCAGATCAACTGTGTTGACCACCTATGCCCCTCAATTGTCCGTCCTATGTCGGGGTATTGCATTGCGGGGAACTACAGGGAGACAAAACGAAGAGACGCAAGACTCTTGAAGGACAGTAGTGCTTAATGAGGATGGTAGTCCCGATAATGACTACAATTGAGCAATCGGACAGAAGACCTTTAGAAATGAGACCTTGCATTTTTTGTCTTTTTTTTTTCGCTCTCTGTCTTACTAGACAGTTACCAACGATTGGAATTGAAGTTGTCTACGTTTCTGTTCTTTTTTATGATGAAAGCACCCTCCTCTTTCTTTTTCTTCCAGTCTTTTTTCTTTCTCGTATTGTGATGTAAAAGGTTTAGGTTCGAGTACCTCTCCTTGGAAATAGCCTATTATGTGTCACAAGAGACGCAAACCTCATGCACGAAGAGAAAGAAATCGTCAGCCTCATTTCTTTTTCTCCAATTTATTCATCTGTCTGTCAAGAGAGATGTGAACATTGTGAGTGAGATCACCTTTGCACTTTCGATTTTACTATTTTTTTCTTTCACTGCCGTGTCTTTCTTTTTTCTTACACAATTTCAAGTCCTCAGCTATCTTTTCCATCCCTTTTCTAGTTCGGCCTTTGTGTCTTCACGCTTGTCCAGAGGTGGTATGATAGCATTGTCCCTTCTTTCAAGATCTCACCCTGTCCACTTTGCATAATCAATACCTTTGTTGTGAGCAAGAATTTTGCGGCACTTGAGAATAGTGACATTTTGATGAGGACAAGACAAAAACCTTCAGGTCTGTTTTCAGTACAAAGTTGGGAAGGGTATTTGTCCTTTCTATCGCACTACTCTCTCTCTCTCTCTCTCTCTCTCTCTCTCTCTCTCTCTCTCTCTCTCTCTCTCTCTCTCACTCTTTCTCTCTCTTTCTCTGTATCTTTCTTTCTCTCTTTTCTGTTTCTCTCTCTCTTTCTTTTTCTGTACCTTTCAGATATTGATATTATATGAAAATGTATTAAATTCTTCTTTTTCAGCCCCTTTGATTATCTTGATTCGATCATTCGAGTACTCTGTGGATCCGAACATGTTACTTGACTTTATAAATCTGAATAAATTAAATATACTGTGACTCTCTAATTCCGAACTTTTGGGCAATTTTTTTAGTAATATCGGAATAACAGATTGGTAACACAAATATAAAAAGCGAATGAAAATACAACCTTGACAATGTCACCAGAAACAACAACAGATACATGAGCAACTTTGGGAAGATTGTTAACAATAACAACACAATCTACCACTTTTAAAGTCAGCTCCGTGGATAGAAACTTCGAACGTGAACCCC
>NW_004798229.1:172613-179193 GCF_000002075.1 Aplysia californica | reverse complement strand
CACTCCCACCCCTTTTCCCTTTTTTCACTATACAAACAGTTGCGTAAATTTCAGAGAGAAAGATGGGGATATAAAGAGGAAAGACAGAAGGCCAATACGCCATTTTTAGTTAGTGTTCTTTTTTAAAAATGCACATCTACATTCATACTGACTTTAGAATGGACTTTTTCATAATAATGCCAAATGTATCCAAGTACACACAGAATATGTAGACTTTCCCCGAAATTGTTCATACCGGCTCCAAAGTGAACATAATCATACTCGCTATCAAACATATTCATGCAGACACACGCACCTTTCCCAAAATGCATTGACGCCCTTGCTCTCCGCCACACATCCCCGCGGGCCGTGAAGTCGATGAGATATTGGCAGTCGAGATGGGGGCCAGAGAAACACAGGATCCCAAAGGACAAGAATTACGGACGCATCATTTATTGTGGCCGCCAAACTCGGAACGCGCCATCCCCGCTCTCAATACTACACGCCTGATTTCATACTGAAGCCCATCTGATAAACCCTCTGGCACTCATTGTGGATCCTATAATTTCTCTGACATTCGGAACCTTTTGTAAACGAAACAGAGATGAAATTATCAACTTCAGAGAGTTATATCCTTGTCATCCCATTTTGTAAAAGAGGACCTTACTGTTGGCAATAGTTCAACTCTATTAAGGGAGTCTTGTTGGAATATGGTTAGGCTTGCTATCTCTGCCTGCCCGTTATTGGCACGAGGCATGCCTGTGTCCCGCTGACCTAAAAACCAGACAATCCCGTGTTGCACCACGATATTTGACAGCGACCCCTGGTGGTGGATTAGGCCGTCCTAGCATCAGAGAATTTAATTTGTGTTAAACATGGCGTTTTTAGGGCGTGTGGAGAAGGCTGGGAGGAATCCCTCGGAGATACAAGAGGTGCTCATTAAATTCTAGTTTATTTGACATTGACGCAGTCAGTTGGTTTCTAATATGTTCCTCCCTCAAACTGAAGCCTGTCCACTACGTCTTTCACTTCTTCGCCCTAGAACCTCTGTATCATGTTATTAGTGTTCATTAGTATTCGGTATGTCTTTTTCCCTCACTCATTCATGCTGGTTGAGTAAGCATGCACACGTCTTTGGGACAATTTTTTTTCAAGTGTACAAGTCTCTTCAGAATTTGCTTTCCGTACGACTATTTTACCGTCCATTCTGCTTCTACATGTCTGTATGGATTTAACAGATTACGATTATGAGAACCTAAAGTACATAATCTACTTCAGATGTTGACCCATAAGGTCATTTGCCTTAAGCTAATGGAAGTTCTCAACAGAGCGAAATAGAGTTTTACCATGCAGCAAACGGCTATATGAAATAAAAATTATTCTTGTGAAGGACGAGGTCAATAGTCGCGTGCGAGCCGAGAAAAAAACATATAGCTGCCCACCTGCTTCTGCCCTTCCTAGCCCACCTAAAATGGAGTGTTGTGCCCGCCTTCACATTAACCTTTTGTGTGAAAAGGACACAAAAATTATACCAGAAGTAAAGTCATATACAAACAAGACAAACGACTCACTTACACACACCCGTTCACGTCCATCCAGACTCTCATACACACGAACACACACATACATGCACACACATACACGCGTTAAGACTCTCATATGCAGAGTTCTTTTGGCCGATCATATAGTAAGGGTCGATACTGAGCAGATGTTTCGGTCTCCATAGCGTCCGATTACCTAGCCACGACACCTGTATTGACTCTATGGCCATCTTATTCACTTTCCAACATCGGTGAAATAAGTGGAGAATCGATTTTTCTTCTGTTCGGCCCTACAAGTGAGCAGCTTGAACAAACTTGGGCAAGGCAGAAAGGAAATGAGAAAGGACACAGAAATAGACTGTTATGGAGCCAGTTTTATCTTTGTTTTTGCTTAGTTTTTCAATGTAATCTCAAGTTATAGTTTTTGTGTTTTTCTGGGGGGTTTTCTTTGGTATTTTAATATTTTAGAGAGGATAAACTGTTAATAGTGCATGGCTTAGAGTTTCCAGGGGGGGGGGGGGGTTGGGGGGTGGTGGGGGTGGACGCTAGAGTTGGGGAGGAGAGGCTAGGGGGCTCAAAGTATTTGCACTGTATGTCCAATTAGAACACCATAACCTCAGTTCAACATTTAGTTTTTCTGTTTTCTGTTTGGGAGTGGAACTGTAAAAGAGAACGTTATTGTCATCTACATTAAGTTAAACAAAAGAAGCAGTGGCAGATGTACCCACAATAACAACAATAATAGTAATAGTAACAATAATAATGATGATAATGACAGTGAAAAAGATGACTATAATAATAATAATAATAATAATAATAATAATAATAATAATAATAATAATAATAATAATAGTAATAATAATAATAGTAATGATAATAATAATAATAATAATAATAATAACAACAATAATAATGATAACAACAACAATAATAACAACAACAATAATAACAACAACAATAATAGTAATAATAACAACAACAATAATAATAATAATAATAATAATAATAATAATAATAATAATAATAATATATATAGTAATAAATAATAACATAACAATAATAAAAAATAACAACAACAGTAGTAATAATAGTAATAGTAACAGTAATAATAATAATGATAATAATAATATTTATATTACTACTATTACTACTACTACTACTACTACTACTACTACTACTACTACTACTACTACTACTACTACTACTACTACTACTACTACTACTACTACTACTACTACTACTACTACTACTACTGCTAAATATAATAATATTAACAACAACAACAATAACAATAACAATAACAGCAAGAACAAGAACAAGAACAATATAAATGACATAAATGATGATAACAATAGTAATACTACTAATATTTTTTTCAAAAATAGTTATAATAATAATAGTTACAATAGCTATGAAAGTAATAATTATATTAATAGTAATAATGATAATGATAGTAACAATACTTTTATTTATTTATTTATTTATTTATTTATTTATTTGTTTATTTATGTAATTATTTATTTATTTTATTTTGGTGGGGTGGGGATCTTGAAAGAAAATACGGGTGTTGTGGCACACCACCAAACCCCAGTGTTGTGGAGCTGATACCGAGAACAACTCTGTTGAGAGTAAGTCCCAATGAGTATAAATATGTCTGTCACTGGTTCTGGTTGTCATGAAACTAAGTCACTCGTATCTGAGTGCCCTAAATCTTTACTGTTGAGAAATTATGTGTCTTGAGTACCAGTAAAAAAAAGTAGTGCAAAGTTGTATTCTACAATACAAAGATAACATTAATATTATCAAATAAAATTAGAAAGCGATGATATCACTAGAATCATTCCGAACTCACCGCCCACCATGTGATGCAGTTTCTTATAATTTACGTGGGGCTATTTCATTTTTTTCTTTTTAAGGAAAGGTTTTACGTGTAACTAAAATGGGACGATAGGAAAAACTGATAATAACAGCAAAGTCTGAACTGTAATGAAAAAAAACAAACCCCAAAAAAACCCAAACCCAACAAACAAACATCTAATTTATCATAGCTGGAGGTATAACGGTTTTTTATCTCTTCATATCGCGCAGCATACAGGCCAGTTTGAAAAAAGAGAGTCGATTTATATCCCTCTTATCTTTATATTCAACATCCAACTCATTCATCATGCTTATCAGTTGTACGGTAGCCGTCATTATTTTCTACAAATAACTTGTACATAATATGAGTACTTGGAGCCACTTTCTCGACGCACGTTTCGACCCAAACACCATCTGGGCTGTCTTGCCCAAACGTGTTAGCAACACAGCGGCTTTATTACGGTAACTCCTAACAGCCCGAGGTTTTTTTTTGTGTGTGTGGGTTTTTTTCATCTGTCATTGGCTGTAGGCGTTGTTTTTTGAGTGGCGTAGGAGCACTCTTTGCCAGTATCTTTATTATTATGATTGTCGTATACTTTCCTAACATTATTGCTCGACACCTTACCTCTTCAAAAGAAGTCACACAATAGAGAAAAGAGGCATGTGGGTCTGTCCTTTTTTAAAAACTTAAATTTTGTTAATTTTATAATTTTAGTAGTTACAAAAATGTTTTTAAAAACAAATTAGATCTTTTGTTTATACATGCATGTACTCCCGGATGTGGCATATCATGAAGCTGGCTTTATGCCCCTTTCATAACGATAAAGGTATTAAAAATAGGACATTCGATCATATGTCCCTTTACGACTATTATGGTCTTGCCAAGTAGTTGGAGAGCCTTGAAAACTCAAATAAACCCTGTCTTAGAAAGCCCTGACAGAGATAAGAGCTGGGGCCCTCATCATCACAGCCCAGCATGATACCATCTGAGATAACGGCACACAAAGTGTAGGGTTGATCAAGCCAGTTTGTCGTAATTTCTACAGAAACTATCTAACGTTGTCGTAATTCGTTTTAAAATCAAATCGAAATAGTTGTGATGCGATGAGATATCCAGCAAACAAATTATAGAAAACGCACGGAAGAGACATTATGACGTATCTATATAGAACTCTGAATGTTTGTTTATCTACAAGTTAACACGTCGAGACCACAAAACACACATACACACACATAAACACACACATACCCCCCCCCACACACAGACACACACATACACACACATAAATACACACAAGCTCTCTCTCCCCCATCTCCCTCTCCCCCTCTCCCCCCTCCCCCCTCCCCCTCTCTCCCTCCCTCTCTCTCTCTCAAAACACGCACATGCACACACACACACACACACACACACACACACACACACACACACACACACATACTGACAGACACATCGCCAGGACGCATACACACACCCAGCCACAATCATGCTTGCACACACGCAATTTGCAGTCTCTATCATTAAACATTTAGATCGTGCTCGAACCGTTTGCACCTTACGATTTATGCACCAAAAACTATCAGGACAGTTTGCCGATGCACGCGGTGACCACATGAGCTGCAACACTAACGCCATCCAACTACAGCCATATCGTCCAAGTCCTGAGCAGGTGCACGCCGCCCAAAAGCAAAACAATTTCAAACAGAAAACAAAACAAACCAAGCGGCCCTCCAAACGGTCGTGTCTGAATGATCCTCTGACCCTCGCCCCAATCCCTTGAGGCTCCGCGAAGCAAGTCATACCCATCCATCACTAATCGAACCTCCATCTTTTATTTTAGGATTTCTTTAAAGCCATTCAGGTTTGGGCTTCATGTCTTGTTTGCACGGCAGACTGTGTCAACAGAACTCCGGCGAGAGAGCAGGACCTCGAGTCGACTCACGGCCAAAGCGGAGAGGGAGTCTTGGCTGGCGGGAGTTGACCGCCAAATGACGGCCGCCACATCTGGGGCTTTTTGAAAGCTGAAATTCCATACTGGAATTAAGCTCGTAATACGCTAAGCCAGGCTGGTAGAGGGATAATATGGCCGAAAAGGATGACCTTAATAAAAGCCTTAAGAGCATTCCTTCCGCACAAAGAGCAAATTTAACAAACTATGTCGTTAGTCCCTTCGCATGTCCAATCTGGATTCAAAACTAATGATAAACATTACGGTATCTGCTTTGTCGCACAGTTTGACTTATAAATATAATAAGTGACAGGTGACCCGCTATGGTTATGCATACGCTGCTTTATAATCTGTTTAAGCACCACTGATCAAAACGAAAAACTAAATAGCAAATAGAACCTCTCAACAAAAACAAAAGCCCAAAACAAACATGCAAACAATCATGCAAACGAACAGACAAGAGAACAAATAAAACAAACAAACAAAAACAAAGCAAACAAACAAGATGCAAAAATAGAATAAGGTAGATAAATCTTTATTGTCCAGATGCAGGCACATTCACTAATTGATGTTTAACCACATACACTCACACACGAACACACATACATACACACACATACACCTTCCCTCTGAAACGTTAAATAGATTACAGCGACTCCAGAACCAAGCTGCTCGCATAATTTTAAAGACATCTCTCAAAGAGCATATAACACCAATGCTAGTTCAACTACATGGGCTCCCGGTGAAAGCACGAATTCAGTACAAAATAATTGTTCTTTGTTTTAAATGCGTCAACATCATATCTTTGTGACATGGTCATCGAATACATACCATCTCGGCCTTTAAGATCGGCGACGAAAGATTTTTAAGACCTGTCCAAAGTAAAAGTCAGAGACTCAGAGGGAGAGCTTTTTCACACCACGCTCCCTCCTTGTGGAACGCTTTACCAGCCCATCTACGGGAGTCCACCACTTTATCAAAATTTAAATTAGCACTTAAAACGCATTTGTTTCAGTCCAGCTTCAATCTGTAATTTCCGACATTCCCAATACAAATATTATTATATTCTCTCGGTATCTATTATGTTCTCTCAGCATCGTTTATTCATGTTGTTCTGTTCTGTAAGGATTTATGACTGTGTGATGTCATCAATGTGTGCGAATGTGTCTGGGTAAGCTTTGTGGGATTGTCTTTACTCAAGGATGTACTGGAGAGAGAGAGAGAGAGAGAGAGAGAGAGAGAGAGAGAGAGAGAGAA
>NW_004798229.1:169474-171946 GCF_000002075.1 Aplysia californica | reverse complement strand
CCCGGATCCCCACCTGTCTATTCACAGGTGGAGTAAAATGTTGAGGAAAAGGATCAGAATTCTGCTGATGGCTTAAGAAGTTCCACTTTTGCAGATTCTAGGCTACTATAAACTGTAGCAAGTTCCAGTTCCACGGTAAGTAATGCAGTCTCTGAGACAACCCAATTTCTATCCACTTACCATCAGACTACTACTCTCGTTTTTTGGTCTTGGGGCTTTGCATGTTCTTTATGGCCCGCTTCAGTGTATTTCTAAAGATTACAACTATTCCTTAATTCATCGAATATTATTATATAGGTACCTTTCCACGATGTTTACTTTTCGAAAACGAAGAAAGTTCCATGGAGTTGTAAAAGGAAAAGTTGATAAAATTTGTGTCCGATTCGTTTTTAGCCTCCAATTTACAACACCTCTTCACTTATAGAGGGAAAAAATAAGAAAAATTAAACCCACTAGCTAATTAATTGACTGGGCCTGTAGGTTAAAGGAAAACCAAACACAATTCAAACAGCAAGATATAAAAAAGTGTTCCTTCTTTACAAATGAAACCGATCATTTAAAGTTTAACATCTCCTCCTCACCTATCAAACTTCGAGAGCAATAATTCTACTAATGATTTCCTCTTCCCAAATATTACTCGGAGGCTGACTATTTTTTTGTGTGGTACTGAGTAACTGGAGATTCAATAGTATGTCACTGTGCAAGTGTAAGGGCAGCTGAGTAAGTCGAACAGTAGAGCATAAAGGTTTTTAAGCGGATTGAACCTGACCTCGGTTTAAGGGAGGTAACGAGCACTAAATAATATCAATTCATCCCCCTGGATCCTAGCCATCCTACTTTTGCACCGTCTTTACTCTATCGCACTGAAATTAATTTGTATTTCAAGTAAGAATTTAACGCTTTTTTAAAATATGGCCACAATTCCTAGAAAGTCATATTTTCCTCTGCTTTACCTGATCTGGATATTCTTGTATGTGTGCGTATGTGAATATAACAAACACACACACACACACACACACACACACACACACACACACACACACACACACACATACACATACATATACACACACACACACACATACACACACACACACACATATATATATATATATATATTATATATAAATATAATTTATATATAAACCAGAATACATGTAATTGTGGATGAGAAGCAGCTCCACATAATCTCAACTCGCCAGCACAGATGAACTTGCGTTTAAGCGAACTTCCTGGTTTTTTAAGATCCATGCTGCGGTCGGCTCTCCGGTATGGGAGGCCCCCACAACAAAAGGAACACGTCCATGAGCGTCTGGCGGCCATAGACAAGGAAACTGGTACAAAAGAGCCGGTAAGAGCGATTAATTGCATGGGCCTTTAGCACTGGATCACCCGCGCACAAGCAAAGAGAAGAAAAAAACGACTTGTTTGTTGATCCTACCGTCTACAGGAGCCTGCCGACCGCCGGGCTGGAGTGTGTGGGGCTCGCCATTCGCCATCACGCCCAGATGCGGACGGGGGATGAGAAGCCTCATCTCAGGGCAGCCAGTCAGTATTATGTCGTTATGTTGAGTCATTTTTTCACACTCCCCTTTTTTTCTTATTTGTACAATTCGTATGTGAGTGAGTGAGTGTGTGTTTTTCTCTCTCAGCACATTATTATAGCGGTTATCGTTTTCTACGACCTCCTTATTCGATTACGTATTAGTATTACTACGAAAATGAGCAGTATAATAAAGGACGGATTGAATGAATTATTGAAGGAAGCAGTTATTTTTTAAAATTTTAGTGCGTTCAACAGTTCAACCTGAAACTGTTAAGTTTGAACTTTTGTAGAAAACAATGTACTTTGTTTTCCAAACTTCAACCATGAGCTCCCCTCCCCCCCCCCCCCCCCCCGAAAAAAAAATGTAAATAAAAAAAAAAAATAAATAAATAAATAAACAAAATGAGGTCTTATCCGTCTATCAGTCGTTTTATCACCAAGTTGTGAGTGAGGGACCTATCCTGGAGCGTAACATTAATGACAAGTTCCATTTTTTTCCTGCTGGATTTCTAGAACTCACAAACGGAGTAGATGGTTGACGGACCCTCTCTCCCCGTTATGGACTCTTGACATTGTCAAAAACATTTTTAACACTGTAGTTCCCACTCTGTGTTCCTAGTAAGACGCGCATGGTGGACAAAAGTGAAAGAAAAGTGAAAACGCACACATTCTAATTAGATACTATCTACATAATAAAATATTCGTATTAAATATCCAGTTACCCAAATGATGGTTTCAGTGATGTAAAGGTTGCCCGCTGATGACAGAAGACTTGCGGGAAGCCATTTAATTGAGTATCTCCATCTCTCTCTTGGGATGCTGCATTCATTCTGCGCGTGTTAACAATGACAGACACGGTCGGGGCAGCCCGCCTCCAAAACGATGTTAATTATGTCGATAGCGGCGAGAAACTTCTACACCCATGC
>NW_004798229.1:161307-164310 GCF_000002075.1 Aplysia californica | reverse complement strand
GAGAGGAGGAGGAGGAGGAGAGAAAACGAGAGGGAGATGGTTGTGGGTAAGAGAGTCAAATAGATTTACAGACAAACAGACAGACAAACAGACAGACAGACAGACAGACAGATAATCAAATTAAAAGACAGACAAAAGGACAAGACAGACGAACAAACAGATTAACAGACAAGCATACAGACAAACTGACAGACAGGCGGATAGACAGACGGACAGACAGACGTATCGGACTCCTCAAAGGACTGAAAAAAAACCTAACATGTTCTCTTATCAATACATTTTTTTCTCTTTCAACCGACCCCGTTTATGACAAGCTCAATTGCTTCCACATCTGGACGGTAACCGAAGTCAAAGTAGAAGGGGGCCATAGAGACATCTTGGAAAGGGACAGGACGAAACTACCCCCCCCCCCCCCCCAAAAAAAAAAAAAAAAAAAAAAAAACTTCTGCTATCTTCTCCTTTTCACCGCTCAGTCCTCCCCTCCCCATCTTCTCTTTCTTCGTCTCGCAGTCATCCACTACGAAAGAACGGACTCCCAAAGTTTCTTTGATCCCCAAACGGAAGCCGTCTTGTTACTCTAAAGAAGCGACAACGTGCGCACGCATACAGCGCTCGCGAGAAAACCAATCAGCACCTTCCTTCCTCCTGCGCTCGGTACAAGGCGTGATTTACGAGAAATGCTGTCGCCATGGAGACGGCTAGCTAGGTAAATAATCGTCGGATTTCAATTGTCTGCCCTGGCGAGTCGTCGCTGCGAGGGAAATTCGCTAAGCCATCCAACCAACAGCGGAGCCAGGCCCGTGAGCTGGGTCGATGGGGAAAGCCTCGGGCCCAGCCGAAGGACAGACGGAGCCCGCCACTGAACAACGCGCTCTGAACAAGAACTTCGATTTTTTCCCCCTCTCCTCCTCCTCCTCCTCTTCTTCCTCTTCCTTCTCCGCTGACAGAAGGAGAAATTACGGAGACCCACTTTTTTTAAAGCGAGGCCAAAAATCGGTTGCAATTCGGAAAGGGGGGAGGGGGATGTTTTGGTGTTAAGGGATTTTCCAGTGAACTGCGGGTTGAAATTATTTGTAAAGGGGAAATCGACTCATTTCAATAGTATTAGGTGAACACTATTATACTCATATTTCCTCATTTTTGTACTTTTGTTTTGTTGCTGTTTTTAGGTCAGAAAACAAGAAGGATACTTTATCTCTTTACTATTTGGATAAATAGACCCTGTTTTGACAGTTGGGGTGTAATTTTTGTCAATAAACTTTTTTATGTAGATGTATGGGTTCCTTATTAAGACGGCATTCAAGGTCCTACCAACAACCTACACCCATTAATGAGATCTGAAATCTACTAGTAGGAAATGTGTCGAGTTTTGTCTCATCGGGAAGACAGCTAATGCTACTGGAGGTCTTGGTTTAAGAAGAGAAGGCAAAATGTTATATGAAACTTCTCTTACGTCATGTAATTTGGATTTACCGAACCTTCAGATAACATCTGTTTAGAGCTACAGCTGATATAATAATATCTGAGGAGTTCGTGAGCTACAGCTGATATGATAATACATGAAGAGTGCACCCATAATGGTAATATTATTATTATATTGATTCAGTGGGTCAATGGTGATTCTCTTATACCTAATTCTGGTCTTTTGGGAACCTACACATAGAGTCCTTTACTGAAATTACAATGATAACTACGAGGTATTTATTTCATGCTGTTATTTCGAATTTTCTAAAAAGCTTATACGAACATGAAAGAATATGTAAACATCGGCTATTGCGTATTCAGGGTGACATGTAACCGCAGCTCAGGCTGATAGAGTAGTATTTGTGACGTGTGAAGTACAGGTATAACAGTAATGTAGGCTTTGTTTCGGCTCTTTTTTGTTTTGTTTTCGTTTTCTGTTTGTTGAGAGATATGTGCCGCTGTTGTTTCTATTTTCTTGTTTGCTTTTTGTTTTGTTCTCGAACGTCGGTCGAAGAAGGTTACTGTGGTTGAGGAACTTGATTGATAGGTCTTAGGGTGACTGCTCACCATGATTCGTTAATGGCTCATAAATTCGACTTAGATAGATATATAGATAGATAGATAGATAGATAGATAGATAGATAGATAGATAGATAGATAGATAGGTAGATAGGTAGATAGATAGAAAGATAGATAGCAGGCGCGGTTCGTCCATAGAGCACGGTCGTGCAGCGCCGCCCAAACTGTTTTAACGTTCTATTACGTAAAGTACCAACAAAAAATGAAATAAAAGACGCCAGAAACAAACACTAGCCAAATATTATATCAAAACAAGGTCCTCGCTGGCGCCGTAAATGTCCTTTCTGTGTCTTTAGCGCCGTAAAACATCTACTATGTCATGCCAAAGTTCATGCGCTGTATCTAAACATAACAGGATATCCAAACGGTGGAAACCTGACCTATAAATCGTTCTTTGGGATAACCCAAGCAATGACGTCACTCGTAGAGAGTTTGGAGGTACATCAATCTTAATAAGACGGCACATCTCAAATGTGCTCCTGCCGAATAGTGCCAAAACATACCCCACAGTAGGCAATCTAAAAATAAACGCGATAGACTGTGCACTATTCTATATCAAAATTATGTGAGCCCCGGAGCAATCCAGCGGAGTGCTCAAGTGAATTGGGATTGGTTCATTGTCTAACCGCTATTTTAAGTGACTGTGACCGTGAACCAGAGGGAGGTGAACGTGACATACTTAAGTCATCCATCGTCCTATGAGTTGTGCTTTTGAACTGTTTTGTAGTGGAGTGGTGAAAGGTATTACTTGAGAGTTCAGTTCTAATGCAGGATAAATGAAATTGAAGTTAAGCTAACAAACAGATTTAATTCTAGAAGTCAAAGCCATAAGTAAAAAGAATGAAAATAGAATCACAAGGTTCTCCCTCAACAACCCAAAGATCCTAAAATTATACACCATCTCATTTACTATGCCCTTGACTATCTTCAATCTAAGATAGCTGAATTGTGCACGCCCAC
>NW_004798229.1:159041-160266 GCF_000002075.1 Aplysia californica | reverse complement strand
CCCCCCCCCCCCCAGTGTTTTAGGGAAGGTGAGATCTTGTGACTCCTACCCGGTCTAATAGGGAATCTAAAGCAAGTCTGACTCCTTATCTCTCGACTAAAACAACCCTCTATGTAAGTGAAACATGATGCTCTCCTACTCGTTAAATGATTAGGTTCTCTACCTTTGTGTTTGAGGTTTATACCGACATTATAAGACTGGATTTCGATTAAGAAGTGCCGTTTTATCTTTGGTTTTATCTTTGATTTGTCTCCTGGTTTCCATGGTCTGAAAAAAAAATACAACACAAAAATATAATAAGTAAAAAATCGATCTCAACTCTTTGTTAAAAAATTACCCAATGTAAGATTTGAATCTTAGTAGACTGAAACAAACAAGATTCGACTGCCTGATCACCAAAGGTATGAAAGCAAACAGCATGGGGAATTATTTTAGCAAACAACAGGAGGAATGACACACATGCAATTACGCTCACGAGCTGCGTAGCTCTCATATAGACCGAGAGCTTATTTCGTTTCAGGTTGGCTTATGTCAGCAGGATGGGATCCTACTTTTGTTTGTACCGATACATCTATTTTTAGAAACTACTATGGCCCGGAGACGTGCTATTGGAAGGTTCAAAAATGCATACGAATCAACCACGAAGTTGCGATGATAACAGTACGAAATGGTCTCCAAGGAAATGCAATAAAGAATAGTTGGGAAAAGCATGCGTCCATGCGTCCCGGGAAGCATAGCTCCGTGGCCACAGGGAAATCTGATGATAGATAAGCCCAGAGCGAGACAGATTCAGCGCGAGTGATCCAGCATAATAACGCACGGAAAGCCGTGATGAATAACAAAACAAACATGGCGGACAAGTTGTCTGCGCGGTCCAGCACGAGCTAGTCCATCACGAGGTCTGTGACAGTCCACTGTAATCGATGCGCTCCCTGGGCGAGATGGTCCCAGTCATCCATTACAAAGTCCTGCCGGCAAAACCCCGCCATCTTAATTCTGCTGCTGTCTAATCAGTGCGTATCGCCCAGATGTCGTTCCTATGGCACGGAGTTGGAATGATGGAGAGAGAGAGAGAGAGAGAGAGACAGAGAGAGACAGAGAGAGAGAGAGAGAGAGAGAGAGAGACAGACAGACAGACAGACAGACAGACAGACAGAGAGACAGAGAGAGAGACAGAGAGAAAAGGAAAAAGAGAGCGAGAGAAGGAGAAATAGAGAGAGAGAGA
>NW_004798229.1:155316-157790 GCF_000002075.1 Aplysia californica | reverse complement strand
ATAATAATAATAATAATATTAATAATAAAAAGTACATCCATCATAACTGATCATGGCGTTTATCATCCAAAGAGGAAGAGAACTTAATGTAGACAGTGTGGTTTTTAAAAAAAGCAGAAGTGAAAGATAGCAAACTATACATATGCAAAGATGGTAAAGGATATCGTGGACATACCACAATAGCTCATGACGAACGAGAGGAACAGGGGGAAATTTTTACTCCGTAGGGAGACCAAAATGTCTGCAGGGATCATAATACCATCATCATCATCTTGTTTTTGTCACTTATTTTTCCTTTCTTTTATTTCTCTTGCACCTTTTCCCCTCGTCCTGTCTAGATTTGAATCCACCCGAAATTCTTTCGGAGCTTATTTATTCCCCGTCATCAACGCGTCCTCCGGTTTCAGTCTGCTCAAACAAAATTCAATTACCCAGAAATTTCGAGGCCGTTAGGTAAAATTCAATTGGATCCCAAGGTAAAAATTAGAGAGGGAAAAACGCCGTTTGTCCCATTGTTAGTGTCACGTTCGCAGGCAAATCTACACCTGGATTTGGTCGTGTCAGACTCGCGCTGGAGATCCGGCTGGAGGTAACTTCAGAGCTGCTGGATCGCTTCGAGTGGCCCCGGGAAAAGGTGGAAAAGATGAAAGAGAGAGAGAGAGAGAGAGAGAGAGAGAGAGAGAGAGAGAGAGAGAGAGAGAGAGAGAGAGAGAGAGAGAGAGAGAGAGAGAGAGAGCCTGTGTTATTTTTAATGAGTCATTTTGAAAAAAAGACAGTTTTGGTTTTTCAAACATCTGAAAAACAACCGTTGTTTAGACAGCTCTGGCTTTCGAGCAAGTCTTTTGCAAACTCTGTTCCATTGGTACAAACACTATTCGATACAAATACAATGAGCCTCCCAACCAACCAACCAATAAAAGAACCAACAGACCTCCCTCCAAACAAACCAACCAAGCCAGTAACATACCAGCTAACCGATGTGTCAACTGGCCAACAAAGAAAATAGAAGAGGGGATGTTACTAATGATTAGAGGGATCTTTCCATAGAAAGCTTATGTCAATTTGTTTGTTCAGTCTGAGACGAGATCTTGTTATGTTGAGAGAGGCACACACCTCAACATTTGGTCTTTTGTAAAATTTAAGACAGTCCAGGAAACACAGCTGAGGAAAGCTGAAGACATACAGGGGAAAAAGCAACTCTAAAAACTTTGTTTTTTGACCTGAACAACACCCCAAAATGTCAAGGCAGCTTTCTCTAATCGTGGATTCAGGGATAAAACATTGCATCTGCAGCAATAAAGCAATGCAGTTAACGGTTTTTAACTTCACCCTGGCGTAATGCAAGGGACGTAAATAAGATTAAACTGAGCCTGTCGATCTCTTGCTCGTGAAGTCAAAGACCTCGTGCGGATGTTTCTTAAAGGTCAAGGCGACCATAACAAAGTATGTGATGGTGGTTGTTTGAGACTCGAGACTGTAAAAGTAGTAACACTGTAAGATGGTAGGTGATCGCGTGGGAAGAGAAAGTGGAAACTTTTGTCGTGTCGTTCCCCGAAAGCTTAGGCTGAAAAGGAAAGGCCACTGTTTTTTAGGTGTGTGGTGAAATGGCGAGAGAAGGTAGGTGTGTGCGGTTTTTTGGACAGAGGGATGGGACGGCTTTTCTCGGGCCTTTTCGTCATCCTTTTATCCACCTTTTGGGGAGGAAATGAGGAGACTTGAGCGCGATGACCTCAGATCCTTTGTGGCTCTTTCTCAGGGACTGAGAAAAGAGGTGGAGACCGTGCACCGTCTCATCTTTGGCTCTTCTCTTCACATCTTTTCTTTACACTCTTTTCTTTTGCTTTTTCTAACTAGTAGCTCTTGGCTCTCTTGTTCTTCCGATCATTCATTCATTCTCTCTTTCCCTCTTGAATTCTTTCTATCTTACTTTCATTCTTTTCAGTTTCTTTCTTTCTTTCAGGGGTTCAGGACAAAAAGTCACAAACTCTGAAGACGATCACCTTTTCGTGTTATCTCTTTCCTCACCATTCCGTGTCCCCATTCCTACACAAAAAATTATGTACATATTTAACGGCTTGTGTTGTTATAACGGCACTAAGTGTACAAATTAAATGTGTTCAAAGACATTTGGACTTTTGGAGTTTGTACGACCAAAAATACACGACCACTAGGCACAACCCAAACACATCTAGAGAAATATGTGTGCGTGTGTATATTTGTGTGTGGGTGGGTGGGTCTGTTAGGAAGACAGACGAGGGAGAGAGGTAAGGAGAGAGAGAGATAGATAGATAGATAGAGATAGAGAGAGAGAGAGAGAGAGAGAGAGAGAGAGACGAATCTAATATGCACCAAAGTTTAGAATAGCCTAGTCACGTGTATAAGCACGTGATCACAATGATCTCAAATAGTTAATCGACCCTGCTTTTTAATCAGCCATTCAGGCTACACTTACCTTAATCTCTCTCTCTCTCTCT
>NW_004798229.1:153415-154844 GCF_000002075.1 Aplysia californica | reverse complement strand
CCCCCCTCTCTGTCCCCTTCTTTTCTCTATCTAATTTGAAGGTTTAGATTTCATGAACACAGGGATATGAGAACGGCAATGTTCATTGACTGATTCTGTATCTTAGCAGATTGTGGGACCACCACAGACCTTGGAAAACAAGATTTTATAATCTCATTTCAAATGTTTTTAAGAGAGCAGTACAAAATGCATATTATTTTCATTGAAACGTCATATTTGTGACTAATTTAACTCTCACAACGTGCTGATTTTAGCTTAAATTCCCCTTTTATTCAGGAACAAAAGTAAAATTAAATCTTAAAAAGCTGCATGCTCACCTAGTCTGATCCTGACTCCCCATCCCTCAACTTTTCCTCCTCCTCCTCCTCCTCCTCCTCCTCCTCCTCTCTCTCTGCCCCCCCAACCTCCCCTACTCCTCTCCCACCCTCCTGCCCACCTCGCGTGCGTAGGGCAACATTTTGCATTGGGCATCCCAAGCGTCTAGGTTCACATCCCTGGATGACGCCCGGGTATCGTGGAACAGGACGTGTCTTTGTACTGTGGGGGCGGTGTCGCCGACCAAACATCCGCCAACATCGACACACCTCAATTTACACCGCCACTGTTTGCTGTTCTTCACGTGTTAAAATTTTCTTTTGGCGGAGGAAGTAGAAAGGAAGGAAAGAAAGAGGGTGTGTGTCGGTGGTTTCATTACCAGAGTTTGAACCATTGTTTTTTTCTTAGGAGAAATTTGAAACTCCTCCCCCCCCCCTTTTAACCCCCTTCTCCTTCATGCGTATCTTTTGTTTCACTATCAGCCTCCTTAATGTCAATCCCAGAGAACATATAGGTTTCTTTCTCCTATCCCTCCTCTTTCTCTCCCTCCCCCTCTCCCTCTCTCTCTCTCTCTCTCTCTCTCTCTCTCTCTCTCTCAATCGTTGTCTCTCACACTCACAATAAGCCATATCGCAGGATCTCTGTTATACACAGATTTGGCACACACACACACACACACACACACACACACACACACACACACACACACACACACACACGAGCATATAGACACTCATACACACACACGTACTCTATGTCTCACACATACTCACTCTCTACATAAGCATACACTCGTACACCGGCACTACCTGAGCCCCATTCCTTGGCACATAGTATACATACACTCAGATATCGGCGCATACGCACACGCGCACACGCACGTGCGCACGCACTCACACCCACACGCACACACACACACACACACATACACACACACACATACACACACATACATTCTTCTAACACACACACAAAATTTACACAGACACACACTTATCCTGTCATAAACTGGGTTGAGGCTGAGATGGAGGCGCATTTTTCAGTAACGGAGACTGAGAGGGGAGGAGAAAATGACAAGGTTGGAGGGGGGGGGGGATAAAAATGGAGATTTGGC
>NW_004798229.1:150551-152540 GCF_000002075.1 Aplysia californica | reverse complement strand
GGGGGGGGGGGATTCTTAGTGCAATTTTACACTAATTTTGAGAAATGATGCTCGGGAATTTCAGCTTGGAACTCCTACTCCCCCTTGGCTATATCGCTTATTGCTGGACCGAATTTTACCAAATTTCACTCATATAACAAGCATAGTAAGGAGTCTTAAAATCCGCGATCAAATTTGAGAAAAAAGTTTCGTTTCCATGGATACACCACCATATTGGATTTTATTGACATGTCTTATGTAATGAATACCGCATTTATGGCTTATGGAAATTGATTGGGTTTTTTGCATGCGTATTTACAAACATTAGATCTCAAAATGTGTCTTTTGTTTTTTTCCTAAACGAATTAGAAAAATTTTAACGAATTTTTTCCTGAGGTAGCATTCAAGTTTGCGAAAAATCCGTGAAAATCCACACTCCAGACTCCACCAACAAAAATCTATTGCATATATCAAAAATTCAACAAACAACTATTTAGTATTACCTCTTCTCTTCATTCTGTGAAAATTTCATGAAGATTGGGTGAAAAATGGTGGAGACAACAAGCAGAACAGGCAAGAACGCCCCCTCCATAAAAAACAACCCGAAAACCACACAACAAAAACAGAAACAGAAACAAAAACAAAAATACCTCAAAGAGCAAAACAAAAAATTATTGAAAAACCCAAAACAATATAGTCAACGTCAACTGCAGCTGCTGCAACAATAACTGCAGTATTGATAACAGCAGCAACAAATGAAATACAGTGGCAACAACACTCACACATGCTTGCCCACCCGCCCACCGACACAAATGCACGCGCAAACACACACACACACACACACATACACACATGCACACACACACACATGCACACACACACACATACTCATATGGACGCGCACACAAACACACACAAAAACAGACATACACGTATACAAAAAAAACTCACACCAAAATAAACTGATTGCGTCATTTGTTTTGTTGTAGAACCCTTATTTACTCAAGAAAATAGCTGGTTTTAAATTAATTAGTTTTCTACAGAGAGATTCCAGCTGTGACATGATTTCCCCTTGATCCGGATCTTTTCTTACGGAAATACGAAGCATTAATGAGAGATGTTTTGTAATGTCTGCTTTGTTTTCGTTTGGAGGAACAGAAGGACGAGAAGTCAAGGATTGTGTCACTGCGCAAGTTGATAAAATAGTTTTGCTGTTTAGGCCTAATGATGTTTACAAGCATTCTCTGAAAGGGCAGCACACACGATAGCATTAATATCTGCCTTGTGAGTATTGTACCGCGGATTCGGTGGCCGACCAAGGCCATGTTTGTTCTTCAGATGCGTTTGCTTGTTTCAAATATTTGTCCCATCTTTGTCCCGAGGCGAGGAGTATCATGCCACCCTAGGCGTGCAGCTTACGCCGCAGACGTGGGAGCACGGTCGGGCAGAACCATATCAGCAATCAGCACCCATGAGTTTGTTTGTTTTTTAATTTTTCTGTTGTTTTTTTCAGGGGGGTGGTAGGTGTGCCTTACCTGACACTTAATGGTCACATCGCTAATGAAGCGCTGATGCCGATTCCCAGAGTAAAGGGAGAAAGAATAAAAACAGGATGGGGTGGTGGTGGTTATGGTGGTAAAGATGATACGCCAATTAAAATAATGATTTATTAAAAAGAAAACAGATATTAATGCGTGACATTCTACCAGTTAGAAGGGTTTGCTGCTCGCTTTTGGTGAGCGTAGTGACTTTGCGAGAGAGAGAGAGAGAGAGAGAGGGGGGGGGGGGGTAGTTGCTAGGAGATGTATGTAAAAAAAATACATGTTAAACATACTTTTGTTTAGCATTATTTTTGAGTGTGTTAGAGTGGTGTCTTTTTTTATTTGATTGAGTTTCTCTTATGTTCTGATGATATATATCAATATGAAGTCTGTGGGCTTCCTTGTGTGGGGACTTTTGCCGGACGACTTAGGTCTGCATGGTGTGTGTGTGTGTGTGTGTGTTGTGTGT
>NW_004798229.1:146725-150343 GCF_000002075.1 Aplysia californica | reverse complement strand
AGAGAAAGAAAGAGAGAGAGAGAAAGAAAGAGAGAGAGAGAGTGAGAGAGAGAGAGAGAGAGAGAGAGAGAGAGAGAGAGAGAGAGAGAGAGATGTTTTACACCCAAATCGAAACAATTTAGGGGGAGGGTTAATTTTATAAGTGAAAGGAATTCAAAGAGAATTCTGCAGTGAGGACTTGCCATGTTTATAGTGGTATTCAACAGTGTATCAGTAACAGATTGATACTTCCACAAATCACCGAGGAGAGATAATAGGGTATTTATCTTTTTCCAGCACTCCTTTTATTGAAAAGAAGAGCAACTTACTTGGCTTTGGGAGTCCATGGCCGTTATCAATACCAGATCAAAATACGCTCATCTTTACTTATAAGCCGCCCAAAAATAAAAAAATCCAGCTTCCTTGACTCCTTTCAAGAGAGCGCTGGACGCATTGAGATTCAGAGTGCTAATTAACGGCTTTGAAATGATAATGTTATCACGTATGATTTTCTTTAAGTGACTAGCGGACGACCAGATTGGGTTTGGAATCGGACTGTCTTGCGACGGTCGGGGCCCTCTTCACAGCTTTACATTCATAGTTCTGCAAATTCAAACTGGCATCTAAATCTCTTTAAAGATGCATTGCGCAGTCTGTTCCCCTTTTCTATTCTGTGGCTGAACCCACTCCCACGCGTCTGAGTATAATGTACTCTGTGTGTGTCATCGAACTTTGCTCTCCTGGACGACAACAGTCTAAGACTAAGCTCACCCACCTCTTTAAATCTTAACTGGAGCGAGTTTTTCATTCCATGTGTACCCAGGAACGCATACAAATACACACAACATGCTCCAGTATACACAAGGCAAAATTGCGTGGAAAAAAGGGGGGAAGGGGTGAAAAAGATATAAAAAGGAAATGGGAAAATACACTCAAAGTGCAGAAAGGACTCATTAGGACAAACAGATAGCTGTGTGGACAGAAGGAGAGACCGTCTCTCGGAGGGACGCACCTAAGAGAATGGAACTTATTTGCCTTATCGGAACAAGTCAATTCTTGGCCTTACTGCGCAAATATGGCTTTGCCTGGTCGCTGGTGAACTTTGTTGCTGATCAGTTTGTTCAGGGCCTCAATAAATTAATATAGGTGAGAGGATACCATTGCTTGCAGATATGTAAACAACAGGAACCAAAGACGAGAACTAAGCCACTGCATAGCTGTCACATACGACGAAGTGACGACCACAGGTAGACACTAATTTTTTTTTTATACCACCGAAAACCTCGTCTATTAGTCAAATTTTTCTGTTTTGATCATGCATGGTATACACGTATGGATCTAATCTTGCCCGTTGGAGAACATATTTTTGGACATTCCAGGCTTGAATTTAGCGTGTACATTTACTTTTAATGCATGTGCTCAGACTCAGAATGAGGATAGGCTTGCGGAGCAGCTCAGAAAACCGGAAGTTTACCTAGTGGCGACGGCAAGCAGTACGTCTTTTTAGTTATTTTTATTCCGCAAAAATTCTTCCCGTTTTGATTGCATCTAGATCTATAATATATGTATTCCTTTATATTTCGCAATTTTTCACTGATTCTCTGTCTTCTTCAAACTGAGAACTTTACAGTTAGACGGTTGGGATAAATAAATAGATAAAGAGATAGATAGAAGAGTAGGTCGATAGGTAGGTAGGTAGGTAAGTAGGTAGGTAGGTAGGTAGGTAGGTAGGTAGGTAGGTAGGTAGGTAGGTAGGTAGGCAGGCAGACAGACAGGCAGGTAGGTAAGTAGGTAGGTAGGTAGGCAGGTAGGTAGGTAGATAAGTAGGTAGGTAGGTAGGTAGGTCGATAGGTAGGTAAGTCTGTAGGTTGGGGTTGTGTCGATGAATGGGTATATAAAAAAATCATTCACATCTATGAAAATAACCCATTTACACACTGAGCTGCAAAGCATAGCATATTTTACTACTCCACTATGAAATTGTATTTTTATTAACGCTAGTTTCTTCATCTGTGACTGGGAGAATATTTGACATGTACCGGTAAAAAACGCAAAAAGCAACAACAAAACAAAACAAAAAGGAGGCTGATACTTACGTTGGTGTGTAAACAAAACAATGTGTGAAGCTACACAGAACAGGAACACGTTGCTACGCATAGTTATGTCGTGCTCATTCATAAACAATGAGAAATAAAGTTTTGTTACGACCCTCTTTTCCTAAGGCTCGAGGATATATGACATCCGCTCTTCAACTCATGAATATTTCTTCTTTTGCGTAGTTGCTATCGAGTCATGTGCCAAGAGCTATTGGCAATATAGTCATAAAAAGACCTTTTTTGGAGCTAGGATCCCCTCTCCTCGGGGTGGAGGATCGGCATTACCATAGAGTGCACGCTTGAACAGCGATTATACGACTTTTGGCTCACAAGTATACGTGCTTTCTGTCATAAAGCCTTCATGTCGGGCAATCCATATCTTATCAACTATGAGTTCAATTTTTTGTCAGTACAATGCACTAAATTACGTTGCTTCCTTACTTGAGCCAGTTTCGCCTGACACAATACCCCCTCACCCCTACCTCTGGGGATACTGTCTTCACTGTTTGTTTCTGCATTTGCGACATGTGTTTCTCATTTAAAATATTAGCTGATTTAATAACTTTATTAGTTAACGAAATAAGGAGTTCACAAAGAAATTATAAAGCCACCTCTTTTTTTATGAAGAAAAAAAACAGAAGTTGTTGAACTGCAAATGAAATAGGGATACATGCAGCTATTTTTATGGGTAAAAGGCGATTGACTATAATATTGTTTTCTTTAGCTGGAAGGAAGGATCAACGAAACGTAAAATGACTCCTTCGACAGGCAAGTGTATTCAGTATACTTTTTCCAAACCAGTCTCCCCGAAAGATATGAAAGGTAGCGGCATTATAGGCGCTCAAACATTATCATTCACAGATTTCAATTTCCAAACATGAGCTGGAGACAAAAGAACATGCCAAGGTGCCTTGCTGTGTTGTGTTTAGGATGTGTGTACTCTCAGTCAGCTTTCCATTCTGAAAAATTGTGTAACATCATGGTGAAATCAGACGTTCGTCAAAATGAAATCGAAGAAACCGACAGTTTTTCATTCTTTGGGCAATTTGATCGGTTTTTCAGTTTTGGCTATACACCTTTCATTCCCATTTGAAAAAAAGTCCTGCATAAATTTAATTTTACTGAAAAATGTTGATGACCCCCCCCCCTTACACACACACACACACACCACTTCTTTTAAATGCATATGTTTCGAGTTATATTCGCCACAGATATGTATTTTTTCACCAAAAGAAAGGCAAATGAACAGGCTTTAAAATGATACAAAACGCTCAAAATTTGACGACCGCCTAATTCCACGGTGTAGTGACATAAATATCTTGTCGAGTTTAGTGCTGGGATGTATCACACATAGGCCTAGTTTGGTACTAACAGACATGGTTGAAAGAGAGCCTGCCTGTTTGGTGGCCTAAATCACTGTTTCGAGGAGAGCATGAAACGTTTACAACGCCCTGAATCAGAATGCCTAGTTTATGACGTTTTCTCGAATCTTCTGGTTCCCAACAGGAACATCGGAAGGAGACGTCATGGTTATGCCCCCCCC
>NW_004798229.1:141435-142856 GCF_000002075.1 Aplysia californica | reverse complement strand
TTATTATTATTATTATTGCTAGCTGGGCCCTCTTTCGATGAAAGGAATGATCGGTGCATTGACATCAACCGAGAGTCATTGGCATACTATAGTTGCAGTCTACTGGAATGGAACAATAAATCTTGAGAGAAAAGTGACACACGTGTTTCCAAGTTGCCAAATTATATAATGAATAATAGATGTATAGATTGTTCTCTATTCCGCTTTCGTGGTTGTACACTCCAGAATTTCAAAGGTGTGAAATCAATGCGCACGGTTAGTGAACGGAAACCTCAATTGTTTACAATGGTGTCTTAGAAGACGGACTTTCCCAAGATTAGAACTCTGCGTTGACGAAACAAAACATTTAGGAAAAATCGGAGAAAGTAGTTTGCGTGGATTTTTTAAAATTAAGTATTTGCCACATGGATGCTGTGGACGCCTGCAAAGTTTCAAAGGTGTGGGTTAGGTAATAAGGGGTGAGTTTGTGCACAGACCCTCTCAAGTCCACTTTAATATATATAGATCTAGATTGTAGATAAAAAGATTATTATTATCCGCATTTCTGTTCGTGCCCACGTAACCTTTTGGGACAATTCTTGTCTGAATCATATTTTTGTAGATTTTATGGGCACCTGTGTAAAAAGTTTTTACTGACCCCACAAACGGGCTTAGCTCCATTATAATAAGATTATCATCATCAATATTATTATTGTTTGCTCTTTCTGCCCTATCGAAGATCTATTGTCCTTTCTCCTTCTATTTTGTTATTTGCTACTCTCGTGTAACACCTCTAATCTTCGGTAGTTATGTGACTTAACTGTGTTGGAAGTGTCGTAAACCGCGTACTAAAACTTTTTTCAGCACTGATTGAATGTCCTATCTAGGACGAAGGTAATAATATATGTCCCATTCTGGTTAAATAAATGATTTAGAATGCTATTTCGGCTACCCGATGATCAAATTTACTGAGTCTAATTACAACATTCCACTGACTGTAAAGTTAGCGTCTACTAAATGAAGTTAATCTCTACATCAAATTATGTCTGACGTATGGAATACGGACGGTTCGGTTTCGACAAATTTAAACTTTCGAAGTTCAACGGCACAGGAAAGGGTTGTTTTACTGTTTCGTTTCTTTCGGAATGGTTTATTTTCCCTTTGTCAATTTTGAGGCCATTGGGGTTAACAGTTTAATAGAAGTGAAGGACTAAAAAGCAAAAAAAAATATTTAAAAATATGAGTTTGAAAATAAAACAGACGACCTCTGGGTAAAACTGTACTTCAATGGGTATAGTTTGGGTGCAGGGTGTATATCTGAGTGGATGTGTTATGGTGTGAGTGTGTGAGTGTGTGAGTGTGTGTGTGTGCGTGTGTGTGTGTGTGTGTGTGTGTTTGTGTGTGTGTGTGTGTGTGTGAGAGAGAGAGAGAGAGAGAGAGAG
>NW_004798229.1:135140-136737 GCF_000002075.1 Aplysia californica | reverse complement strand
GAGGAGGAGGAGGAGGAGGAGGAGGAGGAGAAGAAGAAGAAGAAGAAGAAGAAGAAGAAGAAGAAGAAGATATTTTACAACCCACTTCCCCTCTGTGATTATTAAATGTGCGAAATGATACATGTTATCGTATACCCTGAGATGGTCAAGCTAATATGTATTTTGATTAGAAAGATATCCAGCCGCGAGCTTATCCATTCTGCAGTCAGGGTGACTTTTGCAGTATCCATACAATAATTAATTAATGTTCATGTTCGTAATATTACATTAACTTTTGTTTATGAATGTTTGTGAGGTGAAAACGGTCGACACAGACTGTTCTCTTGTATGATTTCCTAGAGTAAAGTAGAGTAGAGTAGAGTAGAGTAGAGTAGAGTAGAGTAGAGTAGAGTAGAGTAGAGTAGAATAGAGTAGAGTAGATTGTAGTTTAAGACGGCCTAGGTAGGGCAGTCTAGGGTATGGTATCGTATGGCATGGTTAGGTGTGACGCACCGTTGGATTGTACGGTATGGCATGCTTTAATGTGAACAGAATGCAGTGCAATAGCTAGGTAGGACCTGGTGTCGCAGCCCATAATAATTATTGGTAAGGTGATGAATGAAATATCTTGACATTGCGTGGCATGGTACCGTAGAAGTTTAACACTCCTTTCAATATGTAAAGGTTGTTTGAGAGGCTAGACCATGACATAATGTAACTCCCATCTCACCTTCATAATGAAGAGCCTTTTGTGAGTTTCTGGTTATTATGTGTGTTCTTGTGTGTATGTATACATGTGCTATTCGTGCGTTTGTGTGTATGTGTGTATGCTTTGGTGTTTGTATAATTGTGTTTATATGTGCGAATGTGTGCTATATGTGTGTATGCTTGTGTATTGGTATACATGTGTTTATATGTGTGTTTGTGTGTGTGTGTGTGTATGTTTGTGTGTAGGAGTGAGGTGTATGTGTGTGTATGTGTGTGTGTATGTGTGTGTGTGTGAGTGTGTGTGTGAGTGTGTGTGTGATTGTGCATACGACAGTTGGTCCTGTATAGAACCTCACATAATGTTATATTATTTAGTTATCATGTTTGAGAACACATTGAACTCTCACCCCCAAACAACGAACTGCGGGGGAGGGGGTCAAAACGGGTCACAATACACACACATGCTAGTGAGTATGAGCGTGCATGAGTCCGTGAGTACACGCTTTGCGTGTGGTCGCCCTGTGTTATGTATATGTGTTTGTGTACTCGCGTTGGCCTGTGTGTGGGTGTGTGCGTGGGCCAAATAAGGCATGTGTACACAAGTCCCTCAAACATTAAAGACTCATGTCGGGCTGCGGGAGGGGTTTGGCCGAGGGTCGGGCGAGTGTGCCTAGCTATGATCAGTTTGCCGGTAGGCCTGTCTTGTGTGTACAATCACCATGTAATATCATCTGCCACTATTTGCTAGACCCTTGTCCTCCCTGCCAGACCCCCGACCCCCACCCGCCTACCCCAACCCATGTCCCTCCCCAATAGCTTTTCCCCCCCTCACCGTTCAGTATTATCTTTACTTCTGAAGCTTCCAACCCCTTGTTTCAATAACAGCCTCCGTGCGCGCACACACACACAC
>NW_004798229.1:127102-131223 GCF_000002075.1 Aplysia californica | reverse complement strand
ATTATTATTATTATTTCGATTCCTATTACAATTATTTCTCGTGTTATTGGTATTGTTACTGCTATTTGTATTATTATTGTTATTATTGTTACTATACTAAAATATAATTTTTACATGGATGCTTTAATGAATTATGGAAATGTTAACGGCTTTTGCACAGCAGGTTTTGTCGCTGAAAACAATCAGTATGGCGTACAGTTTTCGAAGTTATGAAAAAATATATTTATTTGTAAAATATAAGCAGCATCAATCCTTTTGAAAAGTATTGTGTTATAGTAGATGGCAGTTTGACTTGGGCAAACAGACCACCAATAGTCCGAGTAACCAGTTGGACTTGCCTTCCCAACACATTTAAAAACGTTTCTGTTGGTAATATGTTTTCCTGCTATCTCTCCGATTTTCTTCTTTTATCTTTACTTGCGTACTCTTTCTTTTATTTGTTTGGCTCCAACTGACAAAGGCCCTTGCATCATTCTTCAATCTTCTTTTGCTTCATGGTATATTATGCGCGTCTCCTTTCCACCTGCCCGTTTTCTTCCGCTTACCATACCCCATCTTGCGTAAAATAAATCATGTAAATACACTCTATCTCGTCTTCTCCAGGGCGTCTTTATAGAGCTACTTTATGATTTTGTTTGAACTGGAAATCACACTTTTATTCCCACATCTGAAGGATGGACCCTCAAAAGGCGTATGAACTGCACATGGCCCGAAAATATTCTGCTTCCGTATTGTAGAGACTGCGTGACAAACTAACCACTTTACTGATTTACCCCCACCTTCCCCCCTGCTCTTATACTTCTAGTCATTCGCCCTTTTAAGCTTTAGATACCAAGAGCAGGCAATATAATATTTACGACCTGGTTTGTGGCCAATAGGGATGTTTTCTTGTTAAAGATACGAGTTGTTTTTTTTAAAGGACCGACGCTCCAATTTTACCTTTGACTGTCTAGGGCTTTGCGCCGTTCCAAAGTTTAAACGGAATATGATGTACGCCTTTGGCTCATGTTAATTTGTATGTAAAAAGTAAAGTTGTTCCCGCATCCGATTCGGACTTTGGGGAATTGCCTAGTTGATGAGACAACTTCCTGGGCCTTCGGCATATTGTGGTAGGGTGGCCAGTTCCTTCCTATGCCACCTTTACTTCCCCAACTCGAAGTCAGGTACCCATTACTGCTCTGTGGGCGGGAGGGGGCGAAAAAAAATCCTAGTTCGAACTGAGGCTCAAACCCGGACTTTCCGCTTCCGAGACGAGCGCACTAACCGCTCCGTGACCGTACCTTCAATTTGTATGTACTGGTAAAAATAAAAAAAGACCCGACTTATTTGGCTTATGACTAGCCTTGAATGCTGCTGATAACTTGTCTCCTTATTGTCATCTGTATTATTGTTTCACTAAGGATGTGCTGATATTTCGCTAACGTCTCTTGCGTGACTAACAGACAAAGTACCCGAAATTCTGTAGAAATGCCCGAAGAAAACCCCCCAACTGTTTGCTGTAAAAATCTTACTTCAGAGGATTGTCCATTTTTTAAAGAAATGAATAGATTTTCATGAATAGTTCACTTGGTTTCGTATATTGTTATCCATCATATTATAAAACAAAACAGAAAAATAGTTTATCGTTTCTGGAAAGGGCTGTTTCTACCTTATTTCTTGCAAACAGGCCCCTGTAACGTCTGTAAGATTTGGCCGTATCGTAAACCTTTGCTTTGCCCCTCTTGAGTGAGCAGTAAAATGTACCCTTTTAAAAGAAAAAACAAAACCAATACGTATCATCTTATTTGTTTTTCCTATTTGTATGGTTTTTCTAAGTAAGTTGTTCTTGGAAAACTTTTACGTCATTTGCCTTATATTTTTCAAACGAGAGCAAAATGTACAATTTCTTAACCCCCCCCCCCCTCAAAAAAGGAAAGAAGCAACAACAAAAACAGCAACAACAAAACAGCAACAACAACAACAACAACAACAATAACAACCAAAAACAATAGACTAACGTTCCTCCTCTTTTAACGTTCCAGGGTCTCTGTGTCCCAAGATGCTGCGACGGTTAGCGAGAAGCAGATCCTTCTGAAGCCTTGACAGTGTGACGGCGTATGTGGAAATCTACCGCCAAGACAGGACATTAACCCACCCTGTTACTGGACAACACTTCCAGTACCGCCACTGCTTAATATAAAAATTTCCCAACATTTCAAGAATTCGAATACTCGATTTTTTAAAAAAAGTTTCAGTGAGTTTTACAGCCTTTGCAACACGAGTAGGTCATTTATGTGTCGAAGATTAGAGGTGTTACTAGGCAGTAGTAGTCAAGGAACTGAAGGAAGAGAGACACGCGGACGATAGATTTTAGATAGGAAAGAAGGAGGAAACCACACCAGAGCACCCACCAACCACCCACGACTACTTGAGACACAGGATGGTTCAAAGGTTGTGTACTATAAGACAGTTCACTCACTGAGCGTTTTTATAGGTCAACGTGCACTGATACAGATGTAGCTACCAGCACTCGTGAAACATCTTTTTCTTGTCTCTTATACACACTTATTTGGGACCATCCATTCTCTTTGCTTCAGATGCGCCAATCCCTAATCTGAAATCGTTTAGCGTACATTGATGAGGACCTCGACACAAGCATTTTTAGGGGTTTGGGAAGGGTGAGAGCAATTGTTTTCAGTAAGAAGTACCGTCTTGTTTTGTACAGTCTTCAGAAAAATTGAAGGGAGGCCACGTTTATGCACCATTAATGGCAACTTATTATTTAACTCGAAACTGTTCTTTCACTTATTTTCCTCCAGTTTCATCATTGTCAGTATTTCGAAACGAATATTGGAACCTGAGACAATTGTAAGACCGAGTGCAGCATCTAAAGTAACGTCTGGCGCACTCTATTATTTGAATACATAAGCTCTGAATATATCTTTCTTTCAAAATGTCTTCTCTTCAGTTTCTCCTTTTATGTAATCGTTTGTTTTGTCTCTATTTACTTCTTTGTTTCCCTTCCGTCGACACATAATCATTTACTTCAACTTTTCTCCCAAACCACCGTCTTTCTGTTCATACCCTCATGACTTGAGCTCTGTGTTTACTCCGATTATGCCAAGAGCTTAGCTGCCTTAGAAGAGAACATTGTTGTACTAGAGCGTTTTGGTGTGAATATTATTTTCCTTACCCATCAACTTTACAGTCAGCCCTAGGTTTGAAAATACCCACAGCGGCTTCGTGGATATACAACGGTCTCCCTTTCTATACCTGCGTCTGTAGTGTAGTGGTTAAGCATTTTGTCCTCAAACGCAGAGGATCTGAGTTTGATTCACATTTAGATATGATTTTTAGCTAATAGCTCGTTTTTTTTCTTGGGATGATCCCCCTAAGCCTGGATTCCCCCATCAAAAGCCCACCTCCTACATGATTTAAATGGTGTTGATGGCGGCATAAAAACACTTATATTTAAAAAGAGAAATAATTGTGTACTATACTATTCTCTGAAGCGTTCCTTCTGCTCGTCTGTTGACTATAGTCTGTGGCTTATATACTGCAAAATATGGAGAGTCCCCCCTCAACCCCCCCCCTCTCCCACACACACAAACACTCGCACAAGCTCAATACCCTCTATATTATCTTGCAGAGGCCACAGTCGCTATGATAGAATAATACTTAGTATGTTATAGGTTTTACACCTTGAACAGTACTGTAAAGGTTTAAAAGGCGGGACCACCCATTTCAACATTTATCTCTGATAGGACCCGCCAAGTTAGTGAGAGTCTTGAAAACTCACCAAACAAGCTGAGGACAAGAACACCTCGTTAGCATACATGCTGGAGGATATTATATTCTGTTCCTAGTGGGTTTGGACATTATGCTTAAAAGCATTTTGTGTATTCTTAAAAGCTAGCCCTCTAAAATGTTTTGAGTAAATGTGTGTGTGTGTGTGTGTGTGTGTGTGTGTGTGTGTGTGTGTGTGTGTTTGTGTTGTTGTTTTTTTGTTGTTTTTTGGGGGGTGGGGTTCGGAGGAGAGGGGGTGTAGTGTGGGGGTGGAGGTTATTGGGCTTTAAGTCATTCAAAAACAATAAAACGAAAGTACCCCCGCCCCCTACCCAATTTCACTCTCCCCTTTGTGT
>NW_004798229.1:125027-126129 GCF_000002075.1 Aplysia californica | reverse complement strand
CCCCCATCTTTTTCTCTCTCACAAGATATTGGAACTACATGCCCTCAGGCTTTTCATGCCTCTGATCACACTTGACCCGTCTCCACGCACAATTGCTATAGTTTGTCACTTTTTGCCTTTGTTATTCTGATCTGTCATTCTTTTTTAAAATTCCACCCGTGGCTTTTGTTTTTCCTTCATCTCTGTCTGTGCTTCGTATAATCTTGCTTCGTTCCGTCAGAAACCAAGTAGCCTATTAGTCCGACCATTAAGACCTAGAACCTGGATACTTTCAACAAAGGTTACTTGAAACTTACTGTGTCCCCGCTCAGCCTCAAATAGTCACCCGTGTAGAGAATGGCAGTTATTCTTTTACATTCATATCGACCCAATTAAATCGTTTAGGAGCCATGCTGCATCGACAGTGTGCTTGGTACGGCTAACCCGGTGTTAGGGAGGTACAGTATCCCAACATAAAGACAGAGATGCTCTAGCTTGCGGGTTTGTTTTTAATGTATCGGTGAAGAACCTATCAGTGAAACCACAGACGTCTTTGTGACAGTCTGAGAAGTAATTATTTCCAAAGGAATATAATTTTATGCAATGTAAATTTCTTTGGAGTCTCCTTAGCTCAACCTCTGACAATTGCATAATGACAGTGACCCTTTTCACGGTGATACTGGCCCCCTTAACTCCTCTTTCATCACCGTTTGTAAGACTGTTGAAGAGACAAAGAAGAAGAAGAAGAAGAAGAAGAAGAAGAAGAAGAAGAAGAAGAAGAAGAAGAAGAAGAAGAAGAAGAAGAAGAAGAAGGAGGAGGAGAGAGAGAGAGAGAGAGAGAGAGAATTGTGCAGTGACATAAAATCATCGCCATAAGCTCATTTTTTGCTGACTCTGCTGTTGTCGCGTTGGCCCTTGTCTGTCTTTCTTTTCTTCCCCTTTGTTCTGCAGCTCTTGTCTTAAGGGGTGGGGGAAATAGAAATAGATGCAAGAAGAACAATGTAGACGTTTGCCAACAAACATAATTCTTTTTTGGAATATTTTCTTATCAGCGTTATCTACTCTCCTTTATCATCATCATCATCATCATCATCATCATCATCATCATCATCATCATCATCAT
>NW_004798229.1:116552-123746 GCF_000002075.1 Aplysia californica | reverse complement strand
TTCTTCTTCTTCTTCTTCTTCTTCTTCTTCTTCTTCTTCTTCTTCTTCTTCTTTTTGCTCAGTATTTTTATTTTCGAAGTGATTATTGCTATTTTTTTTCGACATCATTGTCGTTATAGATTATTGTATTTAACGTAACTTTCGATTTTTGTTCAATGTACCATGTTAAATAAACCCCTTGTTTGACCATGCTTTACTAATCGATTAATTGTACATCCCACTGTATGCACATTTTTGCAGAATTTTGTCTTTCTCTTTTCTTGATATTATCCTTTTGTGCTCAGTATGGATATCCCAAGTTAAAGCCTACAAGCTGATTCATGGCAATGGTTTTGAATGTTAGATTTTGAAATTTTGAAATAAAAGTTTTTGGCACGTCCTCTAACGCTCGCGCCACTCTTGATTCAATTCGTACGGTTTTGATAATATTATTATTAGTGTCATAGTCTGTAATAAGAGCCTTTTAGTTTATTTGTGTGCCCTGCGGGTTAAGGTGATGGCGATGGGAATAGTGATAGTGATGGTGATGATTTGGGTGATGGTGATTGTGATGGTGATTGAGACGGTAACGGTGATGGTGATGGTACTGATGATGATGATGATGATGATGATGATGATGATGATGATGATGATGATGATGATGATGATGATGATGATGATGATGATGATGTAAACATGTTTCCGAAGAGACCCTACGAGATGATGACGGTCATGATGTGGAGCGTGTCTTGCACAATTATAGAAGTAAACACAATGCTTAAGCTCTATAAAGCTGTCGTTGTTGACAATCACAAAGAAATATGGCGGTTCAAATAAATACTCTTGTAACACATAGCTTATGATTTTAGCCTCTTTTGGTTTTACTATACATGTATCACCAAACATGCTTCTTAAAGCTCTACTACGCTTGATTTGCAAGGAAACAGATCAGTAGTTTGAAGAAGTTGGACTTGTACCGGAAAGAGTTTGTCACCCATTTAACCCGCAATCTAGTTTGTCGGTCTAAACTGACCCCAAAGTGTGATCTTCTTTTAATTATTACTGGATGAATGTTCAACGACCCCTAGACTTTTGTGTACCATTGATAAAAGAAAGATAAATAAATAAGTAAATAAATAAATAAATAAATAAATGAATAACTAATTAAATAGTGGGTGGGTGGATGGATGGATGGATGGATAGATAGATGAATGGATGGGCGGATGAATAAATGAATGAATGAATGAATAAATGAATGAATAGATGTGCGGATAAATGAATGAATGAATGAAGGAATGAATGGATGGATGGATGGATGGATGGAATGGATGGATGGACAGGTGGATAGATTGACAGATGAATGGATGAATGAATGAATGAATGAATGAATGAATGATTACATCATCATCATCATCATCATCATCATCCAGTGCCAGATCTGCGACAGACCTTGGCGATCATGCCTTGGCGATCATGGTTCTCCATTCATTCTTTTTGCTCAGATGCTTTGAAAAAAGCTACGATTCCCTGATCTTTACCTGTTACCCGTTTGTTCAGGTTCCCTAAATAAGTTGCTCTTGGCCAACCACTGCCTCGTTTGCCTTCGGTTTTGACAGTGAAATCTAGATGTTCAAGACCCTTATGTCAATTCAGGTGTCCCAAAAACTGCATTGATTGTCGTTTCCTAATTGTTTTTAACAGTGAGCGTTCTACGTGGACCTCGTCGAGCACTACCTCATTTGATTTCTTAAAGAAAGAAAGAAAGAAAGAAAATAAATTAATAAATACATAAATAAACAAACAAACAAACAAATGAATAATTAAATAAATAAATAAAAGCTGAAGTAATAAATATAGATAATTATATCATGATCCTGACCGATGTGGATAGAGAACTGCATCGTCATCATCATCGCGAACGTCACGAGATCCAAAGGAAAAAGCGCCAGCGCTGGGCATAACGTATTGTTAACGTGCCACTCCCCAAGACGTCCGTCTGTCAGGCTACAAGTACCTGGGTGCAGCCTCGAGTGGGACCGGGTGCCTGAGTTGGCGTTCTCGTTACAGGGGTCACATTAGGATGAGCTAACTGTCACGTTGTAGGGGCCCAATAGGATGAGTCAGTGATTTTGAAATCTCACTAGCTATTTCAAATCTTATGTTTAGACGAAAGATTCACTAACGTACTCTTTTATTTTGTTTTGTTTCTTTTCCTTGAAATAAAAAACCCAACTCAAATGTAATAAAGAAGTTCATTCATGTTGTCACAAGGTGTTTTTGCTTCTGTTCACCTTTTCGAATCGTAGTGTATTTCGGTGCCGAATCCCCCCCCCCCCCAAACCCACCCCACCCCTTGAAGATGTGTTGTCTATTGGATTCGAAAGCAGAAAGATTTCATCTCAGTTTTCAAAGGGATCTGGGTGGGTGGCATTGAATGACACTATTTTTTGTCTACGACAAGTCACATCTTATCATACACACCCTTATCGTCGGTGTCGCTTAAGCAATCCACTTAATTCCGTTCGTGTATTTTTTTTTACACCAGAGACCACCCCCCCCCCTCCCACAAAAAGAACAGTTTGTGTTGCGTTGTTCCCATTAGGGTTCATGAAAAGTAAGAGTATTGTAAGTCTTAGCCCCAGCATTAAACTGTATTTTGGTGATATTAAAAGGTGCATCGGTGATAGAGCTTTGAGAGGGTGTTGACATCGACTATTCTCAAAACTTGTACTTAAGTGGCTTGCTTGTGACAGCGTCAATATGTGGAGAGACATTTCTTGAACAGTCATGCAGGCCTTTTTTAAGAGGGACCTAAAAAAAGAGAGCTAAAAAATCAATTTCTAGTTGTGTGTGATACGTTAGTGGAATGCAGGCACGCCATACTAGTCCGAAATATTACAAATGCGTGGGCAGCATTTTACTTTTGATTGCCTCTAGATCTGCCTCATAGGGCTGGTTGTAAATATTTTATGTTGTATATATTGCAAAATATCACTATCGGCAAAATGTTTCCGATTATATAGGAAGCAGACTGCTTTCACTTTGCCTGTCCTGCATACTTAGGCTGAAAAGAATAATATAGCATCCCGACAGACAGACGGAGGTATAATATTGCGCACTCTTTTCTTTTGAGGTATTCGAAATCATGTCTTTGGCGCTTTGCCGCGAGGAGCCTTATCATTGCACGACAGACGCCATAGCACCATAATACTTTGAGGATTACAAAAGAAAAAGTACAAGGGTACCGAAAGAAATTATTTTAGAATACATTTGTAGATAGAAACAAACCGGATGAAGTATTTCTCAGGACCGTCTCGACATACATACGAACTTGCACAATTGCTTTTCTTTTCCTCAATTTATATCGTATGCAAATGACTTTATGAAAATTCACTAACGTTTTCTTTTGTTCGATCTTTTGTAAACTAATCCCCCCCCCCCCCCCCCGACCCCTAAAAAAACGACAACAAAACTTGAGGTGGCCAAAAGTCTAAATACAGGTTTTTTTTAAACCAAACCAAAAATCAAACAAACAACAACAACAAAACAACCAGGTTAGTTGGTTTATTAGCTCGTTTGTTAATCAATTACTTATTTGTTTACTTACTCACTCACTCATTCACTCACTCACTCACTCACTCACTCACTCACTCACTCACCCACTCATTCACTCACTCAATTACTTGCACACTCGCCTGCTAGCTTACTTGTTTACTTGTGTATGCTTAGTTAGTTAGTTAGTTAGTTAGTTAGTTAGTTAGTTAGTTAGTTAGTTAGTTAGTTGGTTTATCTGTTAGGACTATCTATTTTAGGGTGTCAGTACCTCGTTGTAGGTGGATAGATTGATGTGTTGTTTGATAAGTAGGAAGTGCTTGTGTCTCTGCCACACTTTGTTTTTGCAAATATTATCAAGCGGGAGCACATGAAGGAGTTGGGATTGAAAAATGTTGGCATAGTTAGTTCATCTCTTACAGGAAGTCTTAGATCTTAATATGACCATGTAGTTTTTGTTATTCTTAATTGCAGAGTCTGGGATAGTATGTTTCTGTGCTCCGTTCTTTTTTGCTTGAAAACAAGAAAAATTATTAAGCAAACTGCTGATTACAAACGTTAAAACACAATTAATAAAACATGCAACGAGATTTTGAATACACTTAATGATTAAACCTCAAACGCTACCCACCTAATTAGATTCCTAAAAAAAACCCCGTAATATTGAGTTGCTGTTTTGAAAACGACAGAAGCAATGACAGGCATGTTTCAAATAAAGAAAACAGTCACTAAGATACTCTTATAAACAAAATATAAAGACATTTTTCTTCAAATTTTGAGAACTACCAAGCTAGTATTGGGAAAATTATCTTACACCTGTACTTATCAAGGTGCTACATCTCAGCAGAAACTCAAACTGACCTATTTTTACCGACAGGTCCCTTTATTGTAGTAATCAGGTGTCTCTTTATATTTTGGATATCAAGAGCAACTGCCTACACTTAAAAAAGCTTAATGCATAATCCCTTTCAAACAGACTGTAAGCCACGGTCCTTGAAAAGAGCCCCAAAAGACCACAAATGAACAATTAAAAAATAATCACACCTTATTCACAGCTACGCCCTTTAACACATTCACTTGAAAGGATGTGCGTCACCGAATAAAGTCCTACGCATCTTTCAGAAAATAAGTACATGATTTAATATATGCATGGGGAATAATATAATTTCCTTAATAAGGAAAAGCTCTGTAGCATGGTGTTATTTTTTCACGGCGTTCTGCTCGCTTCTCAGGTGTCGTGTGTTTACCTACCATTCTGTCAGGAGGACGTACGGAGAGTAACGAGAGTACCACACACAGTTGTAGCGACTCCCTAGTGACGCATGGGAAGTTTTCACAAAGTAACATTTACGTCAGTTTCACGTAACGACACCTACCTACGAAGATTGATTTTCTTAAGTCTTAAGTAATTCGTAACCTTTTTTCTTTAAAAAAAAAAGACAGGCACGAATACGTACCCAGCCTAGATAATGGTCACTGTTTGATGTTGTAAGCTTGGACTGCCAGATTACTCAGCATTTTTTTCGGTTAGATCCTTTGCCTTGCACGCAAATGGCAGGGGTTCGTGACCTGAGTCGGGAAGATATTTTACTGAGTGTGTTCTGTTAAGATTTAACCACATAGTCCAGGCTTTCTCTGTAGGAATGATCGAAGCAGACTGCCTGTTATACGTTAATTTATTTTTAAAACCACGAAGTGGGGTTAAATCATTTCCACTATTTTTCAACTAAAGTTTTGATTATTTCAGAGTAGGATACGGAGATAAACAAAGACGCTTATCTCAATAATGTATGAGTATGAATCTAATTTTATGACTGATATGATTACACATTTTTTATTTGAGAGACATCTTCTAACGAGTTAAAAAGAAATGCAGTTCTTTTAACACCCCTTTTGACACGATTTAGATAAAATTAGGAGGCAAGCTTCGACCCCGTTTGTAAGGGCCAACCTGGGCTGAGAGAAATACAGCGTTCCATCAGGCAGACCGAGGTACTTGATACAATTTTTCCCCACTAGAGAATTGAACTCAGGTCTTCTGCGTGTGACGGCGCAGCTCCCAACGTCTTCACCACAGACGGCGAGTTTCAAACTATTGATTCTGTATAAAATTATAAATGCTGCAAAGGAAAAAATATCTTCAACAAAAGTTCACTATCAAGTTTTTTGTTCAGTAAAGTACTCAGCTCAACCTTACCGACCATTCAGCAAGCCATTTGTTTCTGCTGGGCTGAAAATAGATATACTATTTATTATACAGTTCTGGAACATATTTCATCATAGGTTTTTATTCTACTTTTTTGGTTCAAACAAGCACAACTCCCTTCTGAACACAGAATCATTGAAAATTAAATGGGATGTATAAAAGGCTGGGGTCACAATACAGAAAGATTTATTTTTCTTTAAGATCAACTTCCTCCTGTACATTTTAGATACGAATTATGGCGTCATGGCACGAGTCACATTGTAAGTAATCCAATATTTTGACTCAATACATTATTTGTGAACGAAGACAAGGAGAAAACTTTGCATATTAATACTCTGTCCGGAAGAAGTTGCTCTCGGTTTGTTCAGACAAATTGATACTTCTGGAAACTGTTAATGAAAATCGGTGCACGCGGACAAAAACTAAGGTAAAAAATAGTTTTGAGTTGGACTAGCTACAGAAATTAATATGCCTCTCAATCTTACCCAAAAAAAGGAAAAAAAGGAAAAAAAGGAAGAATAAGAGAAAAGAAAGAAAAAAAGGAAAAACATAAAGCAATGTAAATCGGTGAGACGATGATGATGATGATGATGATGATGATGATGATGATGATGATGATGATGATGATGATGATGATAATGATGATCCTGCTGTGCCACTCAAACACAAGTAGTACGCATAACTCTTACACTACAGCTGAAAACAATCACCTTCTCAATAAAAGTACCCCTGCTTGTCTCACTCTCATTTTATTCATCGTCAGTTTCCCCTTCTATTCTTTTTTTTTATTTTTTCGTCAAGCAAGCCATCCCCCACCCCCCAACCTCAAACCCCAAAGTATTTTTTAGGCTTCCCCTATATCTGGCGAGAGCAGAGACACTGAGCAAACAGAAATGATGCACTAGGTGAACTCGCTGTGCTATAAATACCTCATAGTCGCCATTGATTCAGTTCTATATTATGTGAAATTGCCCAAATCTGAATGGCACAGTATCTAAAACGCACAATAGGAACAATGGAACCTGTTTGTTAAACATTGCCGTATATTCAGAAAGAAACAATATATTTTTAAAACACGATTCATGTTCCGCACTCTGTATTCGATCTACATTATTTCGGTTCGCACCTTGTGCAACATTTTTTAAAAGCCATTTTGACTATCAGCGCAAAATGTTTTAGACTTAATCTTGTAAAGCTTGGGACTCCATATTGCAAAAGATTAAAACATGTATCTACAATATTTCAACCAACGGTATTGATAAGATGCACATTGTTTTGATGTTCAGAGTATGGGATGTAGTGGGCATGCTATAAAGCGACATCGATTCCCAAGTCGGGGGACTATCCCTCTCAGCCCGGGTTGACCATGACAGTCAGGTTATGTTATTACGAAGCCCGTCTCCTTACTCATCCAAATTATGCAAACGTGGACAAAAAACACGTACACTTTTTTTTTT